>NC_139980.1:34203164-34213164 GCF_963993115.1 Abramis brama
GCATCTATGCATCGCAATATTTTATTTAATTTCAGTTAGTTAACTCTTTCCCTGCCATTGACGGTACAAATCCGGATCAAATCGCAGGCGAAGAAGAAGCAGAAACAAGCGATAGAAGCACATGAACAATAACGCGATCATCATAAATCAGATCTGCCGAATGTTATTGAGTGAAGCGTCGAACACATGAAGAGGAAACGACTGAAGCTCTGAGGATGTTGATGGACTCGATCTAACGCTGGCGGGAAAAGTAAGGAAGCTTGTTTCCACCACCAAATAATAATAAAAAAAGAAGTATCTCACAATTCTGACTTTTAATCAGAATTGCGTGATATAAAGTCGCAATTGCGAGTTATACATTCACAGTAGTGTGTTATCAAGTCAGTATTGTGAGATATAAAGTATTTTTTACCTTAGAATAAATTTTACCAAATTTTTTTTCTCAGAATTGCATGTTTATATCTCGCAATTCTGACTTTATAACACGTAATTTGAAAATATAAAGTCGCAATTGCTTGTTATAAAGTCAGAATTGTGTGATATAAAGTATTTTTTACCTTAGAATTGGACTTTACATCACGCAATTGTGTTTATTTCTCGCAATTCTGACTTTATAACACAATTGCAACTTTATATCACACAATTCTGACTTTATAACACACAATTGCGACTTTATATCACACAATTCAGACTTTAAATTATGTAAACTCGCAATTGTGAGAAAAAAAGTCGCAATTATCTTTTTAAATGTTTTATTCTGTGGTGGAAACAGGCTTCCATAAAAACATTTATAACAAAAACATTTATTTCATGGTTTTAGTTTTAGTCATATCTAACCCTGTGAAAATTAGTGAGTGCATTTATAAAAAAGCATGCAGTTCCCAAATAATTGACTGGTTGTTTTTTGCCTGATTATTTGTTGAATATCCGTTAGTGTCTTTCCCAGTGATGATGAGTGTGTTATGAACACGTGTAGTTTTCTCCTGTAATGCGGTGTGTGAATATATGACGGATGTTCTCTGACTCCGCAGACATGGACGAGTGTAATTTCGAGGAGAGCTGCCGGAGGGAACTGGGTAACGTGTGTGTGAACACAGAGGGAAGCTACACGTGTGTGTGTCAGGCTGGATTCAGAGAGGACCGGGCTGCGTGTGTCGGTGTGTGTCGTTGTATTATTCTCCTGTGTGTCTTACACTGCGTCATCATTTCCTCTGTGTCTGAAATGAATCTAGAATCAGGTTAGAGATGATGTTGAATTCTTCCCTACTGTGTGTGTGTGTGTGTGTGAGTGAGTGCGTGTGCGTGTGTGTGAGTGAGTGCTTGTGTGTGGGTGTGTGTGTGTGTGTGAGTGCGTGTGTGTGAGTGAGTGCTTGTGTGTGTGTGTGTGTGTGTGAGTGAGTGTGTGTGTGTGTGAGTGAGTGCTTGTGTGTGGGTGTGTGTGTGTGAGTGAGTGTGTGTGCGTGACTGTGTGAGAGTGTGTGACTGTGTGAGAGAGTGTGTGTGACTGTGTGAGTGAGTGTGTGAGAATGTCATTCATGATTTACTACTAATATAATTAAAGGAGAACTCCGGTCAATTTTAACGGAGTTCTCCTTTAAAAGCATCCTTACCGTAACTACATTATTTTATATATTTTTAGTCTGCAGAGTAAATCCTTTAATATGCAACTCAAGTCAGATTTCAGCTTCATTTCTGTTGATTTGTACATGATGATGTGTTGTGCAGATGTGGATGAGTGTGTGGAGGAGGAGCGTGTGTGTGTCGGTCGAGGGGAGTGTGAGAACACACCGGGCAGTTACAGGTGTGTGTGTCAGCATGGTTACCGTGGCAACGGCACACACTGCACAGGTGAGTGACATCACAGTGCCATCTGATGCAGGGTTTGTGAGGGGGCGTGGCTAATTGAGTGCATTAGTCTCCGCCCACTTTTTCAGTGGCGTTGGTTCCGCTCCATTCATTTCTCCCATAGGGATTTTAAAAAAATGTTTGTTAAAGTCCGCGTGAACCGGAAGTTGCAAACGACTTTTCTCCAGTGTTGTGACGTATTTCCCAGTGAAACGGAATATTGAACAGAGGGCAGGGTTTTACTCTAGCGCTCCTCCTCTCCATCTCTGCTCATAGCAGACTAACGGTTTGAGGGGAGTGGTTAAGCGTTTCCCAACCCAAGCCGTCAAACCGGAAGTAACTTTTACTTTGATTAAAGATTACGACGGCAAACAATTTTTTTCTGTGTATTAACTTGCACGGATTAACGGCACGGATTAATTTTTCACCACAAGACTAGTAATATGCGCTAACAAAGTAAATAGGGTCAATTTTGATTTCAGTTGGACGTTAAAGCATTATAAGCTGTGAACCAAGCTGACCAGCTACGAGGAGAATCAAAACAATACAAACTTTGATGTAAAGCAAAAAAATATAAGAAAATCGGTCAGAAATACAAAGGTACAAAACTGTGAACTTAACGGCTTTAGTGAGGGAAAGAACTACAATCCCATGAAGCATTGCAAACAACATAATCAAAAACTACACATTTAAAAATGTTGAATATATATATAAACAATAAGTTTATTTCAGAATATGCATATATATTGAAATTGTATTATTTTGAGAGTGTAGAGAGAGTGGGCAGAGCTAAGGAATTATTTTGGTGTTTTTTGATTGTTTCGACTCTCTGATTGGTGGAATTTCTCTACAGCATCATGGGTAATGTAGTTTTCACCACGAATTCCACTATTAAACATGATTATTTTAAAAAATAACACATTTGGCCAATACCATCTATTAACAACCTCATAGCTCACAGTAGGTCTTTCTTTGAAGGTTTATAAGTAATCTTTAAAAATCAATTTCCATATGGAGAAAATGAATGGAGTTTTTACTTCCGGAACTCGACTGTTGCACTCTATGATTCATTAAATCATAAAATGTCAAATTAAAATGAATAAATATTTTAACCAAAACTAAAACCATAAAAAACTTTATTGTTACTTAAAATAAATGTTAACTGAAATAAAATAAATATAATTTTTAAAAACTTAACTTATTTCATTTTCATTTAGTTTAACTTTATGTACTAAAATAACTAGAACTAAAATACAAATTTAAAACTATATAGACATATAAAACAACTAATAAAAATGACAAAAAATCACAACAAAATTGACTAATAAGTTTTTTAAGATCTGTTTACATTAGGTAATGCACTGTGAAATAACATGAACATGAACCATTTTATTAACTAACAATAATACATGCTGTAAAATATTGGGTTACACTTTATTTTAAGGTGTCATTGTTACAATGTAATTATACATTTAAGTACTGAGTAATAATAATGAGCTACATGTGCTTACTATAGGGTAGGATTAGGATTTGGTTGAGGGTTAGTTGCATGTATCTATGCATAAGTTACTGTTATTACTATGTTAGAGCTGTTCATAGAACCGCGTATACTAAATGAGGCAAGGGTGTCGAGTTACATTCAAGCTATTTTAAGGCATGAAAAAACATTTTCACAGGAAAAAGCATTTAAATATGTTATTGTGGTGATCAAAGATGAGTTTTAAGAGATAAAATGATTGACATCAAATGTTAGAGCTGAGAGAATCTCAGTGGTATAAGCTAACACTGAATCTGATTGCCGATGTGTCGACGCAGATGTGAACGAGTGTTTGAGCGGAGATCACGGCTGTGACGTCAACGCTCGCTGCGGGAACATCATCGGATCGTATTTCTGTCAGTGTCTTCAGGGATACAGCGGAGACGGACACTCCTGCTACGGTCAGTGTGGGATCCGGATGTTGGGATGATGATGAATAGGGATGTCAATTTACATAAATTCCCATAATCGATCATTGTTTAAATGAACGATCATTTAATCATTAACCTCAACCCCTTAACCCCTCATCCTTCCCTCGCAGTTTGTAACACATCTTTCCCTCGTGGGTCAAAATGACCCGAAGCCCTAAAATTATATATATATTTTTTGTCCATTATATTTGTCCACACTCACTTATTTCATTTTGATAAGATTTTTTCTAATTTTGAATGCATTTTTTTGGAGATAAAAAGAAAAAGAAAAAAAAGATTTACCTTTAAATTGCTAGATTTGATCAACAAATAATTAAATAAATATTAATTTAATCACATTCCTCTCATTCTTTCAACTTGAATTCAAAATAACTCAAATTTTCATGCATAACTCTTTTAATTCAGCTCAAAATATCTTACATTGGGAGTCTTTGTCGACCTCTTGTGGGAAAAATAATAATATAAGATGATTTTTCATGACTCTAGATGGCCTTATAGCTCTATATGGAGTAATTGAGCTGTTCCTCTGGGTCCTAAAGTCAGTTCCTCTTCAGTTTGCATTCAGAAACACATGTAGACATTATAAAATCATTTTTGGGTAAAGTTTTAGCATTTTTAGGTTTGAATTTTGAGCATTGTTAGGTTTTTCTATGTGTACTGAAGCATTCCTCGCATTCCATTCATTCCATTAAATTTCAAACACAAAACTCCTCGAATCCATTAAAAAAAAATTGTGTGTATTCGTGGTTCAAGTGCGAAAAAAAGTCCTAGGGTCTTGGACCCCTCTGATGAACACTCAATTTTATTTTATTTTAAAAAAAAAATAGTTTCGGGTCAAAATGACCCGAGGGAAGGATGAGGCTTAAATCCGCGGAGGGCGCTACTAAGTTATCACGGTACTTAAAGTCCTTGTACTACCTTGTAACCAATCAGATCAACATGTGATCGTCAACCAGTGGATCTCTGAGCTGAGTGAGTGAGTGGAGGCGGGGCTCATTTGCATATTCATAGAACCGCGCATACTAAATGAGGCAAGGGTGTCGAGGTACATTCGAGATATTTTAAGGAATTCAAGGAAAAAAACATTAAAATATGTCATGTTGGTGATCAAAGATGAGTTCTAAGGGATAAAATGATCGACTACAGGGGGACTTTAACAACCACGTGCTTAACCAGTAAAAAAATAGGTGTAAAGCTTGGCTTTACAGTGAAAACAGGGAATATGACCATCACTTAACAAGTGCTTTTAAGCTTGCTGACATATTAGAAGTGCTTTATCTTTATGCGTAAAACAATAACGGCTTTACACAAAAATGTGATCTGTAAAATCATCCTTCATATCATATAGACTTATGTCATCATATATTGCTGAAAGGTCTAAACTAGCAGAATATAACAAGCATATTTGTTTCAGGGTGTATTCACACCAGGAAAGTCCGATAGTTCACTTGCTTTGGTCCGGACCAAATACAATGTTCATTTTTTTTGTTTGGTACGGTTCGCTTTCACACTGCTCTTTTTGCAAGTGAACCAAAATTTGTAAACAAAACCACACGTGTGCTAAAGTCGTCTATTCATTGGACAGGAATTGTCAAGCAGGGAAAAGCAGGAAGTGCAAAAATAGGCTCAGCATGAAGATATTTTGTAATGCAATATTTGTTCTTTTACTGATATAGGGCCCTATCTTGCACCCAGCGCAATTGACTTTGTACACCGACGCATGTGTCATTACTATTTTGCACCAGCGCACAGCGAACTTTTCCCTCGGCAGACGCACGTCAGTAAATTAGGGAATGAACTTGCGCTCCCGGGGGCGGTTCAGCGTAAAGAGGAGGCGTGTTCCGGCGCAAACGTTCCCTGGTGCTATTTTGCAGTTCCAGAAAACAATTCCGCCACTGACCGAAAAAAAACAGTTTAAAGTCAGTGGCGTTGCGCATGTTATTCATATGCTATTTTAAGGGCGCATGCTTGGCCATAATCAATGTAGCGTGTGCACAACACACATACACTTCTCTCATCTACACACAGACGCAGCAGTTCTCATTTTTGCAAATCATACATTATTACGATAGATAGATAGATAGATAGACAGTTTATTATAAAAGCATAAATGTGTAAGCTAGATGTATGCTTTTATACGCCTGTTTAACCGAAGCTAATCTGGGTGTGTTTCTCCATCCCCAATGTCACTTCTCTGTGTTTTACGGCCCTGACGAGAACGTCGGTCTCCTCGGATGTGAACCGCTCCTGGTGTCCGTCTGGCAAATCCGCCGTTATAATAGCAATCCGCCGTGGAACAAGCGCGCCTGCTCTTAAAGGGAATGTGAGATGTCACTCTGATTGGTTTATTTCACGTTACGCCCAAACCACACCTATGAGTAATGAAGCTTCTTCAGACCAACACATTGTAGATTTGCGTCGAGTGCAAGAGTCAGTTATCCCGCCGGTATAATAGCAACAGCGCCCGAGACCCGCCCACACAGTTACTTGCGTTTTGCGCTTGATACTTGCGTTTCAGATCGTTAAAATAGGGCCCTTGGTGTTATTCTCTACAAACGCAATATGAAGAAACTAATGAGCATCATATGATACAATGTCATCTATACAATGTTGTAATTAGGATTTTGCGAAAACGAAGATGTGCTGCAAGAGGGTTCTGGCGGAGAGAGCACGCTCTTAACTGATAAAGTTCAAACATTATTAAAAACAAGTGAACAGTCAGTAATAAAATAAGAACAAATACACAAATTACAAGCAGAGATAAATACTAAATAACAAAGTTACAAAGTCTAACAGTAGTATTCAGGTAGGCTACAGAAATTATTAAGCCTAAATGTAAAATAACACTATTTGTTCACTGAAGAAATTAAATATAGTTTTATCTTTCTTAAAGTTTTTTTATTTTATTTTATTAACTAGTGCAAAATGCCCGTGCAAAATCTGTTTTTGAGTGTGTTTTTAGTAGCCTAATTGTTGGTTTGATGTGTTTGAGTGCTCATTGTTACAATTACACAGCAAAAGTTCAGTGACATTTTTATATGTGCATGGTAGAAAGCACAACGTGAACTATGTGAATATGCTGATGCCCGTGCAAAATCAGTTTTTGTGAACTGATCGCCATCAAAAAAGTTCAGGAGATATTTCTTAGCGATGGCTGATTTCAACAGTTTCAATATGATAAAAAATAACTTTTATATTGATTCAATGGATTAATTGCATTTTGAAAAAAAAAAGTGTCATGAATTTATTGCATTTTTGGGGGAAATAATCAGTCTTTGAAAATCAAAATCTGGATTTGAATTTTTTTTATGTTATTATAACCTAAAGATGCTATGTGAAAGTTTGAAACAGAAAATAGTGGTTTTCATCTTGTCACTTTCTTGGTAAAGAAAACACATTTTTACTCAAATGAATCAAAATGGATTTATCACGTTTTGGAACCAAACTATAATATTCAAAAGTAATAGTCCGCACCCGAGTGCGATTGCTGTATTCACACCAGCCCAAAAGATCGAAACGAACTTGAGTTAGATTCAATCGGACCAAACAAGTCAGGTGTGAATACACCCTCAGTTAGAGACCAAACTATACCAAGTGTTTGTATGATAAATCGCCACTGACGCAAGTATAAACCGTATACACACACGATGCTTCTGCAACACGATTCGGTGTGTAACTTCATAAAAACATTAGTAAACCATAGTGGCATATATTTATTTAGGAACAAACACAACATAAGACGATGCGTAGATTAGGAGTGACATTGACAAGCTGCTTCGCTTCAGTTGGACTTCCAGGATCCCATCTTGCTTATTCTACCATCGAGTTTTATTGATTAAATTATCAGCAATTAATTAATTGATCATTGATAACGTTGCTCTTGTGTTTGGCTTGTTCAGACGTGGACGAGTGCGCTCAGGATAACGGATTCTGTGAACACAACTGCACAAACCAGCTGGGGACTTACAGCTGTCGCTGCCGCGCCGGATACACAATCACTGCAGATCAACACAACTGTACAGGTACACACACACACACTGCTGACACACACACACACACACACACACACAATCACTGCAGATCAACACAACTGTACAGGTACACACACACACACTGCTGACACACACACACACACACACACAATCACTGCAGATCAACACAACTGTACAGGTACACACACACACACACACTGCTGACACACACACACACACACACACACTGCTGACACACACACACACACACACTGCTGACACACACACACACACACAATCACTGCAGATCAACACAACTGTACAGGTACACACACACACACTGCTGACACACACACACACACACTGCTGACACACACACACACACACACTGCTGACACACACACACACACACACAATCACTGCAGATCAACACAACTGTACAGGTACACACACACACACTGCTGACACACACACACACACACACACACACACTGCTGACACACACACACACACACACACTGCTGACACACACACACACACACACAATCACTGCAGATCAACACAACTGTACAGGTACACACACACACACACTGCTGACAGACACACACACACACACACTGCTGACACACACACACACACACACACTGCTGACACACACACACACACACACACACACACACACACACACACAATCACTGCAGATCAACACAACTGTACAGGTACACACACACACACTGCTGACACACACACACACACACTGCTGACACACACACACACACACACTGCTGACACACACACACACACACAATCACTGCAGATCAACACAACTGTACAGGTACACACACACACACACACACACACACACTGCTGACACACACACACACACACTGCTGACACACACACATGCACACACACACACGCACGCGCACACACCAACACACACACAGACACACACACACACACACACTCACTCTCACACACACTCTCACACACTCTCACACACACTCTTACACACACACAGACACACACAACTCAACTCAACTCTCTCAAACAGTTTATATTAATTTAATGCAGTTCCTTTCAGTTCAGTGTAGTTCGACTGAATTAATTTCAGTGCAATGCAACTGAGTTTTCTTTATTCAGTTTAATTCAGTTTACTTTACTAGCACGACATCTACCTGTGTATTTGTACTGCCAAAACGTATTTATTTGTGGTCAGTGAAAGTGGTGCACAATGGACTAAAAAGTGTGTGTGTGTGTGTGTAGATGTGGACGAGTGTGTGAGCAGTCATGACACATGTGAACAGACCTGCACAAACACAGTGGGGTCGTTCCTCTGCTCGTGTGGAGACGGGTACCAGCTTCACATCGATGGACACAGCTGTGTGGGTCAGTGCCGTTACATTTCACATTACACTCAATTAAACCAGCGGTTTCACCCTTTCAGATGCTCTCACACGATACCATAATGTAAGCACACAACTGAAAGAAATATATAACACTGTGCAAGTGGTTTTTGGATATTTTGATACAAAATTCTTACATATTGTACCTTTAAAGAGTTGTACCCTTCTGTGCTGGAGCTTATTTTCTGTGTGTGTGTGTGTGTGTGTGTTATAGACATCGACGAGTGTAAGCTCCAGAACGGCGGCTGTTCTCACGAGTGCTCGAACACAGCAGGCGGTCACGTGTGTCACTGCCCCTTCCCTCTTCTACTGGACCGTCACAACAGAACCTGCGTCAGTACGTCTCGCATGCCTGAGTTAGAGTACGCGGGGGGGGACTTACTGATTTGGGGGCCCTAAGCGATTCCAGGTATGGGGCCCCAACAGTCGAACTTTTTTTTTCTACATTGTTGTTAGGATCTTTAAAGGTCAATGCGCAGCCTTCAGATGTCACACTGCTGCTGGATTGGCTACAGCAGAAAGAACCATGAATAGAATACACAAGTGTTGGAAACTAGGGCTGCACGATAATGAAGAAAATTGCGATAACTCTTTAAATAATGTGATATTCGATATACGATACGATACTGCTTAAAGTGTATAAAATAAACTTAAATTATCTTTAAAACAAATTTAAAATGATATAACCTACATATGAGTTTTACATTCTTTTTGTGACGAGAAAACATCCCTAAACTTCTGACAGTGAACATCAGTGTAAAGCTCGGGGTTCAGGGGTTCAGGTTATCCTTCATTAGGGTTATTAAACAA
>NC_139980.1:34218164-34275664 GCF_963993115.1 Abramis brama
CAGTACACACACTCACACTGTGTGTGTGTTTGTTTTCCTCCTCAGAACCCGTCAGGTGTGTGTTGGCGTGTAAAAACGGTGGTGTGTGTGTGGGACTCAACAGATGCCAGTGTGTGGACGGATTCACTGGGATCCTCTGCGAGACGGGCAAGTGATCGAACGACATCATTCATTCCGTCATGACATCACTCAGTATTCAGTTCGCTGTGACATCATCCATTAATTATGATGTCGTTCATTCCTGATGAATGAAGCATTTTTGTCATCACAGCATCAATAATTCATCATGACATGCTGTTTATGTTGAGTGAACATCATTCTACAGTTGTGTTCATGTGTGTGTGTGTGTGTGTGTGTGTGTAGCTGTCACTACGCCGTGTGTTCCTCCCTGCCAACATGGCTCTGTCTGTGGCCCTCTGAACACCTGTGTGTGTCCGACGGGGACGAGTGGCATACGCTGTGAGAGACTGTAAGAACACACACACACACACACACACCCACACACTAACCCGACCCCTAAACCTACCCATCACACACACACACACACTAACCCGACCCCTAAACCTACCCATCACACACACACTAACCCTACCCCTAAACCTACCCATCACACACCCACACACACACACTAGCCCGACCCCTAAACAGTGTTAATTTCGTTAACGAAAACTATGACGAAAAATGTTCGTTGACGACCTTTTTTCCCCTGACTAAGACAAGACGATGAGAGACGACACCCACGTCATTAAACGATAACTGTGACTATATCAACACATGCAATATCGTTGACGAAAAAAGACGAGACTGAAATGTGTTTAAACATTTTTAAACTTAACCAAAACCACTTGTTTGTGTCAAATAAAGGAGACGACAACACATTGACTGTTTTTTACGAGCGTTCAGGCTTACGGTTGCCAGATTTTAATAATTAAATCCCCAGACAGAGCTTTTCTGTTTAAAGAACACGTTTTCTACCCGGTCTTTTCAATAGTATCTGGCAACCATGCGCGCGCGCGCTCTCTACACTGCTGAAGAACCGCGGATGATCTAAACAACACAGACAAGTAAGCTGGAGTTTAGCGATCTTCATTTGAGTTTTTCTACTTAAATTAAAGTGTCTTTCAGTCGGTCTGTGTTCTGCCACGAGCCGTTTGCGCTATCTGTGCTACTAAATCTGCGATCAAAATATAGGCTGATATCCAGTGTTTTTAATGTCGATCATATTATACGAGCAAGAATGCAATGTTTCCTTAATATCCACACGATTTCAAATGAGACATTGATTTTATACAACAGTTCAACAAACAGAAGGGTAACATTAAATGATTTACTACATTTAAAACAGTATTCTCATAGGCTTATTGCTCTATTTTGCAACGAAAGCCACAGCAGAACTGCAGCACACAGCGGTGATTCGTGAACGATTCTGTGGCTTAGAATGAATCGTGAGATTCCTGACCCGTTCATAAAAATAGCAGCTTGCTTCCTTACTGAATGAATGACTCCATGACTCACTCATAAAGACAGTGACTTACTACTGGCTTTAATTTAATATTTTAAAAGTACCGGTATCACTAAGTTTTTACCATCATTGCATATTTATTGAACATTGTTTAATTAAAATATATATATATAAAAAAATATTGTCCCTTAATGGAAAAAGTGTGACTGCAGTCTAAGTGGAAGAGAGGGGGTACCAGGGGGTAGGGCACTCTAAAAACCACTGAACTAAGGAAAAGGGGTATGTAGAATTGCACAAGTGCTAAAGAGTGCAATGTCAATACAGCCTGTTACCTTAATTTACATTTCTCATAAGCTTAATTGAATTGGCCTAGAGATAAAAAATTAGGACATTTTTTGTCTAAAGACTACATATAAATAGCTACCAAAATTAATGTCGGTAACTGCAGTTTGACTAAAAGTTGACAAAAAACGCAATGACTTTTCGTCAACTAAAACTAGACTAAAACTATGAAAGACAAAATGACTAAAATGTGACTAAGACCAATAAGTATTTTCGTCTCAAGATGAAAACTAAGACTAAATCAAAAATGGCTGCCAAAATTAACACTGCCCCTAAACCTACCCATCACACACACACACACACACTAACCCGACCCCTAAACCTACCCATCACACACACACACACACACTAGCCCAACCCCTAAACCTACCCATCACACACACACACACACTAACCCGACCCCTAAACCTACCCATCACACACACACACACATACTAACCCTACCCCTAAACCTACCCATCACACACACTCACACAGACACACACACACACTAGCCCGACCCCTAAACCTACTCATCACACACACACACACACACTCACCCTAACCCTACCCCTAAACTTACCCATCACACACACTCACACACACACACTAGCCCGACCCCTAAACCTACCCATCACACACACACACACACACACACACACACACCCTAACCCTATATGGAGTGAAAACAGTCTCAAAACCTTCCACGAATGCACGCGAGAGATCCACACACACACACAGCGATCCACACACACGGCAATTATGCATTATTGTCCTTACTCGCATTGCTTTGCTCACAACACAATCCACAACTTTGCTTTATCTGTACCTGTAATTTCAGTCTTTTGCATTGGTGTTCTGCCTTAAGAATGCCCCTGAATATGCGCTTTTGTTTCTGTGGAATCTTTTGAGACTGTCGTTCCACGGCCCTGATTCACAAATGCACACAAGCCTATCTGTCCCATAGACTGTGATCTGTCCCCATAACCTGCAAATATGCTATATGGTGTCTTCCTCCAGAGGGCGCTAACCGGCCTTCCAGCTGAATCTCTTAAAGGGCTGGATTCATTTCGTTTTCTGACTTGGCGAGACAACTGAAGTCTAAACATTTTTCACTAAATATCATATACATACATGCAAATGTAGAGTAAAACCAAACCCCTTTTTTTATTCTTCAACGTGAAATCAGAATAGGCTATAATTAGGCTTAGGCTTAATATAGGCTTAATAGGCTATAACCTATTAAGAAAACCATTCAGATAACAGGAAAGCTTTAAAGTATTTATGTAACTGTTGGCAAACTACAAGGCTGTACGTTTTCTTTTGTTTATATTATTATAGTTCTGAATGTACTTTGTGTAATGTAATAACCCCTCCCCTCACACACATATATTAAATGGAAATTAATATATTTTCAGCAATTATACTGTATGTTTTGCTTTCCTTATTTTTAAAGAAAGGATGAATGCTTCAACATAATTTAACCAACAAAGTAAAATATTTCTTTCAAAAGAATCCACAAGTATTACCCTCAAGTAAACAATTCTCATGCAAACCACAGAGCTGCCAACTCTCATTCATTCACCGTGAGACTCACGCAATTGACACTTTCCACATGCTCTCACGCCACACATCCATTTTCTCACGCACAGAAAAATCGCGAAGCAAAGAGGACACGGAGACCGACAGACTAGACAGAGCAGGTTACTTATGATATAAAAAAAAATCTCAGCTCTCAGTTTCTGTCACTTTTATTACGAAATTCAAACAATACAGTTTTGCTGCTTGTAAATGTGACGCGACAGATTCCTAGCGGCACGTGACCCGATCATCTCTAACTAATAGTAAATAAACACGAATGAACACTGTTGAAAGATACAGTACAACTTACCGAAATGTATATTCCTCATACATAATATCGACCAATCAAACAAACAAAGGGGTCAATAAAACAGCGGGAGAACAATTATGTCACATAACATTTACCTCAGGAAAGCATTTGATGACCATAATAGGCTATAGCTATAACACGTTAGTTGGCTAGAAAAAAAGAGCTATAGAGAGTATTTTGCTAAATATGTGTACTATATTACATATTTATTATATTTTTACTTATATCATTAAATAAAGTTGTTATTATAATAAAAAACGCATTATATTTAGTATATATGTGAAAAAAATGAAAGTTCTGTCACCGTTTACTCACCCTTAAGTTGTTTCAAACCTGTATGAGTTTCTTTCTTCAGCTGAACACAAATGAAGATATTTTGAAGAATGTCAGAAACCAGACGGTTAACGGGACCCATTAAACAAGCAGTCACATTTACAGGCAGCAAAACTGTATTGTTTGAATTTCGTAACAAAAGTGACAGAAACTGAGAGCTGAGATTTTTTTTTGCGTGAATTGCGTGAGTCTCACGGTGAATGAATGAGAGTTGGCAGCTCTGTGGTTTGCATGAGAATTGTTTACTTGAGGGTAATACTTGTGGATTCTTTTGAAAGAAATATTTTACTTTGTTGGTTAAATTATGTTGAAGCATTCATCCTTTCTTTAAAAATAAGGAAAGCAAAACATACAGTATAATTGCTGAAAATATATTAATTTCCATTTAATATATGTGTGTGAGGGGAGGGGTTATTACATTACACAAAGTACATTCAGAACTATAATAATATAAACAAAAGAAAACGTACAGCCTTGTAGTTTGCCAACAGTTACATAAATACTATAAAGCTTTCCTGTTATCTGAATGGTTTTCTTAATAGGTTATAGCCTATTAAGCCTATATTAAGCCTAAGCCTAATTATAGCCTATTCTGATTTCACGTTGAAGAATAAAAAAAGGGGTTTGGTTTTACTCTACATTTGCATGTATGTATATGATATTTAGTGAAAAATGTTTAGACTTCAGTTGTCTCGCCAAGTCAGAAAACGAAATGAATCCAGCCCTTTAAGAGATTCAGCTGGAAGGCCGGTTAGCGCCCTCTGGAGGAAGACACCATATAGCATATTTGCAGGTTATGGGGACAGATCACAGTCTATGGGACAGATAGGCTTGTGTGCATTTGTGAATCAGGGCCGTGGAACGACAGTCTCAAAAGATTCCACAGAAACAAAAGCGCATATTCAGGGGCATTCTTAAGGCAGAACACCAATGCAAAAGACTGAAATTACAGGTACAGATAAAGCAAAGTTGTGGATTGTGTTGTGAGCAAAGCAATGCGAGTAAGGACAATAATGCATGATTGCCGTGTGTGTGGATCGCTGTGTGTGTGTGTGGATCTCTCGCGTGCATTCGTGGAAGGTTTTGAGACTGTTTTCACTCCATAACCCTACCCATCACACACACTCACACACACACACTAACCCAACCCCTAAACCTACCCATCACACACACACACTCACACACTAATTTGACCCCTAAACCTACCCATCACACACACACACTCACACACTAATTTGACCCCTAAACCTACCCATCACACACACACACTCACACACTAATTTGACCCCTAAACCTACCCATCACTAGGGATGTCCCGATCAGGTTTTTTTGCCCTCGAGTCCGAGTCATTTGATTTTGAGTATCTACCGATACCGAGTCCCGATCCGATACTTCTATAATACATAAAAAAAGAATAAAGAAGAGCAAAAAACAGATCCAGGATGTTCCTTATTTTTTATTTAATTTACCTTATTTTAACATTCAACAACTCTGTTAGCAGAGCGTGCAGCGTATTTTTTTCGCCGCCCATGTTAAGAGATCAGAGCATTCACACACACCGCACGCAGAGGCGGCGCGGCAGCGCATAGCAGAGCAGAGCAGAAGTGCCGTGATCGTTTCGGCGCAGAGTCTATTTTTGCTGCGCCGCTTGCGCTGAATTAAAGTGATATGCATTGATCATGGCCAAAATACACCGCAGTTTTATCCAAAAAGTGCATTGATGATATCTATTGTGTTTTAAACAGTCGATCAAATGACCAACAGCAATTTAAAAAGAAAACAAATGTCCAAAAACAAACTTGTTGCCAGAACAATAAAAACAAAGATGAACCAAAGTTATATTTATGAAATTATTAATAAAATAAGCTTCTTGACAAGTATTTTCTCTTAAATGTATTTGAAAACGAAATAAAGCAATGCCAACTTATCCATTATAGAGTACTCAGTCTGTACACAACCTGCGGTTCAGCCGCGCGTGACAATCGCTGCCAGTGTGAAAGCAAAACGCGCGTGTCCTGCTCCTGCTCACCATACGCACTGCTCCTGCGCTGCTAACGCGTGCAGTGTGAAACCGCCGTAACTCTGTGCCACCGCATAACTATAGATGTGTTAAACAATAATGAGAATATATACATATATATCCCAGTCCTGATCGGGAGGTAACGTCCGATTCCTGATCGAGTCTGAAACCACGTGATCGGATCGGGACATCCCTACCCATCACACACACACACACACACACCCACACACACACACCCACTAACCCAACCCCTAAACCTACCCATCACACACACACACACACACCCACACACACACACCCACTAACCCAACCCCTAAACCTACCCATCACACACACACACTAACCTGACCCCTAAACCTACCCATCACACACACACACACACTAACCCGACCCCTAAACCTGCCCATCACACACACACACACACACACACCCACCCACTAACCCGACCCCTAAACCTACTCATCACACACACACACACACTAACCCGACCCCTAAACCTACCCATCGCACACACACACACAGACACTTTACCCAACCCCTAAACCTGCACATCACACACACACACACATTACCCGACCCCTAAACCTGCCCATCACACACACACTAACCCAACCCCTAAACCTACCCATCACACACACACACACACACACCCACACACACACACCCACTAACCCAACCCCTAAACCTACCCATCACACACACACACCAACCTGACCCCTAAACCTACCCATCACACACACACACACTAACCCGACCCCTAAACCTGCCCATCACACACACACACACACACCCACCCACTAACCCGACCCCTAAACCTACTCATCACACACACACACACACTAACCCGACCCCTAAACCTACCCATCGCACACACACACACAGACACTTTACCCAACCCCTAAACCTGCCCATCACACACACACACACACACATTACCCGACCCCTAAACCTGCCCATCACACACACACTAACCCAACCCCTAAACCTACCCATCACACACACACACCCACTAACCCGACCCCTAAACCTACTCATCACACACACACTAACCCGACCCCTAAACCTACTCATCACACACACACACACACACACTAACCCGACCCCTAAACCTACCCATCACACACACACACACACACACACACTTTACCCGACCCCTAAACCTGCCCATCACACACACACACACACACACACACACACACACTTTACCCGACCCCTAAACCTACCCATCACACACACACACACACACACACTTTACCCGACCCCTAAACCTACCCATCACACACACACACACACACACACACACACTTTACCCGACCCCTAAACCTGCCCATCACACACACACACTAACCCGACCCCTAAACCTACCCATGCTCGTGTGTTTCAGTGTGTGTCCAGTCGTCACGACGGTAGTCAGTACGTCTCGCGCAGTGAGGAAAGGCTTTCGGGAGAGTTTCGTGGATCGCTGTGGACCCCTGGGTGTCCAACTCTGCACTAAATACAGGTCAGTCACACACACACACACACACACAGATGAGCTGGACCTGTCACAGTACGAGTAAATCGCAGAAGTGTCAGAAATCAACTTTTCCGTTAAAGTGAGTGTAATGTTGCTCTATATCAGAGTCAGTGTTCCTGAACTCCTGAAACGCCTCCACTGTAGTCGTGAGTTTCTCCCGGGAACAAACATGTCACAATATTCCTCATTATAATAATTAATGTGCAGAATAAAGGGGCGGGGCCTGGTTGAGTTAGTTAGTAGTGTGTTAAACTGGTGGTTATGGTAAGGGGCGGGACATTTCCCAAACACACTCATAGCGCTCGACCAATCACAACACACTGATCCAGCCGACCAATCAGAGTTGAAAACTAAAGATTCATAACTATTCACATCGGTTGAGTTGCACAAAGGTTTGGGGTCGGCAAGATTTGTTTAATGTTTTTGAAAGAGCCTCTTCTGCTCGGCAAGGCTGCATTTATGTGATTAAAAATATAGCAAAAAAATGTGAAATATTATTAAAATGTAAATCAGCTGTTTTCTATGTGAATATACAGTAAAGTGTAATTTATTCCTGTGATCAAAGCTGAATTTTCAGCATCATTACTCCAGTCTTCAGTGTCACATGATCCTTCAGAAATCATTATCATATGAGGATTTGATGCTCGAGAAACATTTCTGATTATTATCAGTGTGTGCTGCTGTTTGCTGTGTTCGCAGGATAAACCAGGCGCGTGTGTATCTGCAGGCGTATAGAGTGGGATACAAGATCCAGTGTCCCGACAAAACCACAAGATGAACCACAAAACAGCAACGCCAAGTCGAGTAACAAACACTTACAGGGAGCCAAACACAACACAGACACACTCACGGCAGAATAAACATTCTTCATTGACCCTGATGGAAGAACCTTTAACATTCATGATATTTGATGTTTCCCTCATTAAAAAAAAACATTGTTTCCTTCATCTCAGTTGCATGAGATTTTGTGACACAAAACTGGGCTTGATTCGGTTGTTTTGAAGGAATGTGAATAAAAAGCCACACACAGGGTCTTCGAAAACTGACAATTATAGGGAAAGGTGAAGAATTATGAGTTTTTTATCTGTCATTTTTCAATAAAATAAATAAATACGACATAAATCAGAAAATTTTCACACAGAGATAAGGGTCTGAAACTAGAGCACAAATGCAATGTGGAATAAAAATTCTCACACACACAAGTGTGACTGCAACTCATAGAATTTGGCAAACAAAATCAGCCATGAATGCAAAACAGATATGAAAGGTGAGAGACCTAACACACACAAACACACACACACGCACACACACACCTCTGCTGGATATATATGGACAAACACTTTATTTCTAAAACTGTAATTCCTACAGTTTTTGTTTTAACGAGCAGATGCCAGAATTCTGCCTCTAACACCCAGATCATTATCCAGAAACAACTCATATTTAATTTAGAACATCATTAAAATAATTTTTTTTAGAAACATTTCATATTTCATATGCAAGCTAATGGTAAAGTTGAGTAATTTTGTGGTAAATAGGCAAAAAAGTACCACATATCCCCCATAACAAAGCATAAATGTGTAGTTTAGAAGTACATACATTTTTTTTATATTTGTATAAACATTTTATACCGATTTTATACAGTCACTCTGTAAATGTGTGGGTTCTGTATGGGTTCTTTAGAATCTTAAAATGTTCTTCACACTAAGAAAAAAAAAGTTATTTTAAGAACCGTTCACTAAAAGGTTCTTTAGAGAAGCAAAAATTATTATTTTATGGCATGGCTGCAAAAGAAAAAAATTGTGTGAAAAAAGAAAAAAAGTGTGTGATTGTGTATATTGCCTTTTTCACATTGTGCATGTGTATTATTATTATTTTTATTAAACTAATAAAGATATTTTTGTGACTGTTTTAATTCGTTGTGTGATCCTCTTTGAATTACTTTGCAAATGTTTAAAGTCCCCATGAAATCAAAATTGACCCTATTTACTTTGTTAGCGCATATTACTAGTCTTGTGGTGAACAATTAATCCGTGCAGGATTAATATGTAAAAAAAAGAAAATATGTAAAAAAAAATTTTTTTACCATGGTAATCTTTAATCAAAATCTGAAAATGCCCCTCCCCTCTGCATTGGAGGACCTTCTCTGATGACGTAGGTTTGAGGAATTGGTTTGGGCAACGCTTAACCACTCCCCTCAAACCGTTAGTCTGCTATGAGCAGAGATGGAGAGGAGGAGCGCTAGAGTAAAACCCTGCCCTCTGTTCAATATTCCTTTTCACTGGGAAATACGTCATAACACTGGAGAAAAGTCGTTTGCAACTTCCGGTTCACGGGGACTTTAACCAACAAGGGAAGCAAAACCTTTTTAAAATGCTGGTTCCTGCTCACTTCTGTTTACATCAGCAGTGTGAACGCGCTGAGGGTCAAAGTCCCCTCGCAGGAACATGGATAAGTCGCTACACAATCAAATTCACGAATATTACACCATTTAAACATTAAAAATACATAGGCTACTACTAAAACACTCTTTGTCAAAGAATACACTTGTTTGTTCACAGTTTGAACGTTCTTGTTTCCATTTGTTTAATCAAGATCTGAGGTGAATTATCCACTGTTGCTTTTACAGCTGCAAAGCTGGAGCACTAAATGATATTCAGACTCACATTACACACTTTTAACATTAAATAAAGCACATAAACAGTCCCTGAGATTATCATCGCCACACTTTGTGTTTGTTGTTCCAGCGCGACGTCGCAGAAAAATAGAAAGCGTTTCTAAAATAGAATCGTCGCGTGTCGCCGTCGCGGCTGGTTAGGACAAACACTCTGATTAACACGGAAAATAACCTTTTATCGCGTGTAATTAGGACAACGGTGTGTAATAGTCATTGTCATTGGTTTGAACGCACCTTTACGGGGACACTGAACTCGTGAACCGCAGTCCATGTGCTGTAAAATGGCGGTAAAGTGAGTTTTAACGTTCGACATTCGGTTTCACGCCCTTTAAACTCTGCACATTTCATGTTTTCAGCTCAAACCAACTCAGCTACGTAAACACATGTCCTTTGCAGCACATTTATTTCAAGAAATAAAGCATATTAATTAGCCCTATAAATCAATGAAATAATTTAACTGCGTCCTGTAGTCTATAATTGTATCCCTTAAAACTCATCTTTGATCACCAAAATTACATATTTAAACGTTTTTCCCTGTGAAAACATTTCTTCATGCCTTAAAATAACTTGAATGTAGATCTCCTTGCTTCATTACACAGATCCATGAATTTGCAAATGAGCCTGTAAATCCATGAAATGCGCATTTGAATGGGTATGAAAACAAATGTCTAACAAATGTCAAACATTAAACTAACTTTACTTCCGTTGATGAAAGTTAATGCAGTAATATATTAAAAGAGTGACTCAAACTGAGGTGTTTGACAAAAGGACGTGGACAGAAGATCTGAAGAAGACAACTCGCTCATTAAACAGGTGAAACACATATAAAACACATATAAAGTCATATAAAAATGTAAAGAGATGCAGTAAAATCGGTAACACTTTACAGTCAGGTTAAATTTGTTAACATCTGCATGAACACATTTCAACACGTTCTTTGATGTCGCATAAAAGTGTTTATCTTAATGATAAATAATATATTTTTAGGTATTTATCCTTAAGAAATGTGTTTATTGCTTATTGAAATGAACGGAATGGAAAGACATCATAAAGAATAAAAACATCTTAATGTTAATTCCTAAATTTACTAATACATTATTAAAATCAAAAGATGTATGTTTTAATATTATTTAATAGACACTGAACTAACAATGAACTGTTGTATTTTTTTATTAACTAACATGAATGGATATTAATTCTATAACAGATGTATTGCTCTTTGTTAGTTAATACTGGTTAATGCATTAACGACATGAAATTTTATTGCAAAATATATGAAAAAATATATGTTTTTGGAAAGAAAAGGTATGAATTACCATTTTTTGTGGAAATTGTTTTATATCTGATACAGCATACATTTTTTTATTATTATTATACATTTACAGTCAAATATTTTTTGGAAGTAGAAAGTAAAATGTTGTAAAGTGTAAAATTCCTTGCATGGTCGAATAATCTTTTAGGCTATTTAAATATTGAGTTATGTTCATATGGGAGTTCATGTAACATACCATATGGATTATGACATATCAAGGCAGAAATGTGCAATACTTGAATTCTCAGTTATCCTTTTAGGATCAACTTTGTCTGAGATGTTTTTCCTAAAATTAAATTAATAATCATAATATTAAAATATTAGGCTATTATAAAATATCAAAATATATTAATATTAAAATTATATATAATACTATATTTATAAATAATTGTCTCTGATGTTTCTCCTAAAATTAAATGAATAAATATGAATATATTAAAATATTATTATAAAATGTTTAAAATATTGAAATTATATATAATAGGCCTACTATATTTTATAATAATAATAATTATTATGATTTATTTATTCATTTTAATTAGTAAAATTGAGGAAGTAAAAACAGACGCGAATACTATCACTGGTTATGATCCAGTAAGAGTGTAGAGCTATAAAATGAATATGAAGAGCAGCTCAGATCATTTGAGAAGTACATGTATATCATAATTATCTTTTAAACGTCACATCTGTCCTTTCACAGGGAGTGAATATGTCGTCCTTTAAGAAGCTTCTGGATTTGAGTTCGGGAGACTCTCACAACGCTGGAATGAAGCCAATAACCTTTGTTAGACAGGTCTGACGTTTTGTTAATTGTTGCTTAAATAAGTGATTGAACATATATGGCTGAATTGCAAATGAGCACAATGTGTCCTGCACTTTGGTTTTGTAGAGCAGAACGTCCCGTTATAATCGGATAAGGTCAACATGACAATTTGACTCTTAAATGATTCATCAGTGCATGTTAATCTACAGGACAAAATGCTTCACATAATCATTCATTAATAACATGGAACAACCTTTACTTTTAAAGTCCCCCTGTGGTGAAAATCGTTTATGTGTCTATGTGGTGTTTTTAATATGCTTTAAGACAAACCGTGTGTAAATTCATAAGTCGACACCATTGCTGAGTATTTCCTCCTTAAAACTGCAGTGAACCAAAGACAGTCTCAAAAACACGCTTTGAAATCGCTGGTGTTTCTGACGTCACAAACTACCTTGTAACCAATCAGATCAACGTGTGATCGTCAACCAGTGGATCTCTGAGCTGAGTGAGTGAGTGGAGGCTGGGCTCATTTGCATATTCATAGAACCGCGCATACTAAATGAGGCAAGGGTGTCGAGTTACATTCAAGATATTTTAAGGCATGAAGAATTTTTTTCCAAGGAAAAAACTTTTAAATATGTCATGTTGGTGATCAAAGATGAGTTTTAAAGGATAAAATGATTGACTACAGGGGGACTTTAAATCAAGTCACGTTGCTGAGTGTAAATATCAAACATTTCTTAAATCAAGATGCATTTACTAAAGTAGTAAAATAACATAAGATATTACATCTTGTTTTCTGGGGAAATAAATAAAAAATTAAGTGAGTATTTGCTTAAAACAAGCAAAATTATCTGCCAATCTGGTAAGAAAAATAATCTTGTTTCTGTTTGAATTAACATTATTTTTCTGACCACATTGGCAGATAGTTTTGCTTTTTTTAAGCATCAACTCACTTAATTTTGATTAATTCCCCGGAAAACAAGACATAATATCTTATGTCATTTTACTCATCTAGTAAATGCATCTTGTTTTAAGAATTTTTAGATATTTGGACTGGAAACAAGACAAAAGTACTGAGTAAGAAAAGCATTTTTTGCAGTGCACAACAGAAGTGCATGTGTGGTGACTGGCGTTTCATGTGGACTTGCTTCAGGTCATCGCTGGATGTTTGTGTCCGAGTCTCTTGCAGAGCGACGCTCTTCCTCCTGACGCTCGTCTCAGAGCTCAGATGTTACTCCAGCACTTTGATGGAGGCAGTGTCGGTGAGATATTGTCTTTGTGGGAAATTATGATAGTTATAACATGTATTACACACACACTACAGTTAAAGTTTTCCAAAGCTGTGTTCATTTGATCACAAATACAGTAAAAATGGTTAAATATTATTCCACTTTAAATCAGCTGTTTTCTATGTGAATATATAGTAAAGTGTAATTTATTCCTGTGATCAAAGCTGAATTTTCATCATCATTACTCCAGTCTTCAGTGTCACATGATCCTTCAGAAATCACTCTAATATGATGATTTGATGCTCAAGAAACATTATCAATGTTGAAAACCGTCATAATTTTGTGGAAATTGTGATACATTTCATTTTTCAGGATTCTTTGATGAATATAAAGTTCTAAAGAACAGCATTTATTTGAAATATAATCTTTTGTAACATTATAAATGTCTTTACTGTCACTTTTGATCATTTTAATGCATCCTTGCTGAATAAAAGTATTAATTTCTGACCTCAAACTTTTGAACGGTAGTATATATATATTTAATCTGAATGGGTGAAAAACAATATAAGTGCGTCTCAATCAGCTCCCTAGTTCACTAGTTAGGGCACTGATCAGGGAGTCGGCCATTTTAAAGGCTGTCTCAATCGCAAAATCCGTCTAGTGATCTGAAACCTTCGCTCCCTAAAAAAGCCCCACAATGCACCGCAACAAACCATTATTTAATTATATTTCAGCATAAACAGACTTTTAGTTTTAAATCTGACCCAATATTTCCTCCATACACTAGACAGGTCATGAACATAATCTAGCTAGCATTTATAATGTCGCACATTTGTACTGTATCAAGCAGAGTATTGATCATAGTTACAATAACATTAAAAAATAATGTCAGAATGATATCAGTTCTGGGGTTGTGCATAATAAAGACGCCAGAAATAGTCATCCGTGTCCTAATGTGTCCGAATTCATGTGCACCATATACTGATTCACTGTCATGTGACCTGTGATGCTCACGATCTGATTGGCTGTCTGGCCGCTTCACTCTTTAGGTTCATACACTGAGTCCTGTGGATCGATGTACGTGAGAAACACTATAGCAAAGTTTATTTCGCTGCGGGACGGAGGAATCCCATCCAGTCCGGAGCAAGTCTTCATCACTGTTGAAGCCCAGAGAGGTTTGATGGTACGATCCGAAACCATTCGTTTGTGATTTATGTTGTAAGCATGTAATCAGATTACTTTTTCAAGTAACTAGTAAACTAAAATAACGCATTACGTTTTCAATTTACAACAAAATATCTAAGTTACTTTTTCACATTTATTGACTGACAGCTCATGTTGAGAGAAATAAAGTGAGGAGGTGTTGTGTGTGTGTGTGTGTAAACATGATGGTTACTGTAGTTCTAGACTAAATGTGAACATGCATTTGCTCATCTCACTTGCACGAAAACATTCAGAATTCGTCAAAATGAATAAAAACAGTAAAATGCAATCTCAGAATTTTACGCAAAACTTTTATAATTAACTATATTAAATTACACAAATATACTTCATGTATTTAATCTCACTTTATTAACCAATGTCTTTGCTGCTGACCTTCAATAATCTAATTCAACCATAATAATAAGCAAAAATTACTTTAGATTAGATTTAGAAATAAGAGGTTAGTTTGAGTGGCGCCCTCTACTGTACAGGAGTAAACATGCGTTTCCTTCAGCCTGAGGATTATTCACTTCACTTTTGGTGTGAAAGGGCCTTAATATTTGCCAAAAATATAACTTTTTTTCTTGTTATTCAAACACAAGCAAGCCCAGCCCAGGGGAGAAAAAGTAAAGCAAAAGTAACGTAACGCATTACTTTTCATAAAAAGTAACTAAGTAACGCAATTAGTTACTTTTTTTGGGATTAAAGCAATATTGTAATGCATTACTTTTAAAAGTAACTTTCCCCAACACTGGTTGTAAGTGCTTCAGTTGGATGATTGATGTACGCAGGTGATGTTGCAACTGCTGTGTCAATCAGAGGGCGTGTCTTCGGTTATGATCCCAGACCCCGCCCCTCACTCTCTGACACGCCTCCTGGAGTGGATGGGCGTGGTTCCGGTGCCCTATCGGCTTCAAGAACAGTGTGGGTGGAGCTTGGAGAGGGCGGAGCTTAACAGAGTAATCCAGGCGGCGAGGGGGCGGAGCTCTCCACGGGCAATTTATATCAGTAACCCTGGCAACCCGACAGGTACGGGACAGTATATTCATGATGATTTTGCTGGAGGTTTAAAACACAGCATCACTGTGTATATTGTGATGATTGTAATGCACCTTTTGTTTGGCCATTGTAAGTCATTGCCATGTAAGTGAAAATGAAACACGGTTTGAAATTGGTTTTGTTTCTGACGTCAGATCAACGTATGATCGTCAACGAGTGGAGGCGGGGCTCATTTGCATATTCATAGAACCGTGTATACTAAATGAGGCAAGGGTGTCGAGTTACAATCAAGCTATTTTAAGGGCTTGAAGATTTTTTTTTTTCAAGGAAAAAATACTTAAATATGTAATTTTGATGATCAAAGATGAGTTTTAAGGGATGAAATTGTTGACTACAGGGGCACTTTTATTATATTTCTGAGAAGTACATAAAAAGTAGGCTGAAAGTATTAACGTTTAAAATAAGTATACTAATAGCACACTTTTTTGTAAGGGTATTCTATGACAACTAGAGTGAAGTATGAAAAATGAATGAAAAATACCATAGTGTCACCACAAAGAGCCATAATACCGTGGTAGTTTTTGTAAGTGAATTGATAAATTGTGATATTAAATTGTGTGTGTTTTACAGGGCACGTCCAGTGCAGAGAGTCCATCGAGGATGTGATTCGCTTCGCTGCCGACGAAGATCTTTTCTTGTTGGTCAACGAGGGAAGTGTTTAGGGTGAAATCTTCATTATCTGCTTTGGTCACGTTTGTTTTCTTGGTAATGATCAAGAATAGTTCTTTGCAACTATTGGGTTGCAGGTTTATCAGAACACGGTTTTTGCGGACGGCTCAGAGTTCCTGTCCTATAAGCGTGTTCTGGCTGAGATGGGAGACCCTTATTCTGAGAGCGTTCAACTGGCCTCGCTTCACTCGCTCTCCAACGGCATCATGGGAGAGTGAGTTTTATGATGTCAGAGCTAATAAAACCAATTTAAAGTTATCTTCTTACTATCTCGTCTCTGATTTAAACTTCATGAGCAGAAACAGTGTTAGAGTCTGATTCAGTTTAAAATTCAAAATTCTTATTCAACTGAGTACATTTGTATTTAATAAATACACAAACGTTAAAAGTTTGCGGTCGGGAAGATTTTTATTGTTTGTGAAAGATTCTCTTTTGCTCAAGGCTGCATTTATGTGCTCAAAAATACTGTGAAAATTGTGAAATATTATTCTAATGTAAAACAGCTGTTGTCTATGTGAATATACAGTAAAGTGTAATTTATTCCTGTGATTAAAGCTGTATTTTCAGCATCATTACTCCAGTCTTCAGTGTCACATGATCCTTCAGAAATCATTCTAATATGATGATTTGCTGCTCAAGATGTCCATTTTGATTTAATGTTGAGTATTATGTTGGTCAACGTTCATTATAATGACCTTAATTTAACAGTAAAAGGCTGCTAATTCAATGCTGCTCGATGTGTTTGATGCAGGTGTGGTTTCAGGGCGGGTTATATGGAGCTGGTGAACGTCGATCAAGCGGTCATGTTATACACTGATACGCTTCTGACGGGAGATTTGTGCCCTCCTGTGATTGGTCAGATCGCTCTTGATGTCATGGCTGATCCGCCCCGTCCTGGAGAACCTTCCTACACTTTATACACACAGGTACGTGCAAAAACATTTATATTTATAATTTACATTGTTTAATAAAGTAAAGTTTACTGTAAAGTTGTTTTGTTTTGTTTTGTGTTGTATTATTATTATTACTATTATTATTTGTGCTGTATATTTTGCTCATGTTCTTAGGACCCCCTTGAAAATGAGATTTTACATCTCAAGGGGCTATCCTTTCAATAAAATTCAAAATAATATGATTATTGAATATTTAATATGATTATTACATGTAGAGATTAGAATAGACTCTGTATTCCCACACAACTGTAAAGGGTTGATTAAACATTACTTAATGTGTACAATAAATATGTATATTTTAAGTGTGTGTGTGTGTGTGTGTGTGTGTGTGTGTGTGTGTTTAGGAGGTGGCGTCTAGGCTAAAGACTCTGAAGTGTAACGTTTCCAGGGCTGTCGAGTTCATTAATGATCTTCCGGGATTCAGCTGTGCGTCAGTTCAGAGCGGAATCTTCATCTATCCGTACCTGACTCTTCCTCACTCAGTTGTGACACACACACAGGTACACTCTCACACACCGTGGCGCTTAAACAAGGTCAACATCCTATTATTATATAATGGTGATGATTTACATTTATACATTTGGCAAATGCATTATCCAAAGCCACTCACTTTGCATTCAAGATAAACAAGGTATGCATTGCCTGACAATTTTTTTTACTGCCTGACAGAGTTTTCTTCTCTGTATGTAAGAGAGCAGCTTGAACATTCTGTACAATATCTTCTTTGTGTTCCTTAGAAGACAGAATGTGATACAAGTTTGGAATGTCGTGAGGGTGAATTATTTAAGGTGTGTGTGTGTGTGTGTGTGTGTCTGCAGTCTGTGGGATTGTTGTACAGCAGGAGGTTGTTGGAGGATCAGGGTGTGTGTGTCGGGATCAATGAAGATCACAAACATTCACAGATCTGCAGCCACTTCAGGTACAGTGACCTTTTTAGACATGCAGTCTACACACACACACACACACACTCAACACCCTGTCGCTGTGTGTGTTTGTGTGTGTTTTAGGTTGTGTGTGCTGATTCCATCAGACGAACTGGAGGAGGCTCTCCGTCGCCTTCGATGTTTTCATTTTCAGTTCCTCAAGGAATATTGTAAAATTACATTTAGTGCACCACAACAGAGCACTTAAATAAGTTTAATGCACAAATTCATATATGCCTACAGATGAAACTGTACTTAGGTAATTCGTATTATGCTGCACATTTTCATGTAAATCATAATAGTTTGTTTTCTTTCATCGTCATGTCATTAGAAAATTGCAGCACAAACATTCTGGGATATTTTATGGTGTTAGTTTGATCAAATCACACAAATCAGTCTAATAAAATTAACATTAGTCCACCCTGTTATTACTTAGTCCACTCTGTTATTACTTAGTCCACCCTGTTATTACTTAGTCCACTCTGTTATTACTTAGTCCACTCTGTTATTACTTACTCCATTCTGTTATTACTTACTCCACTCTGTTATTACTTAGTGCACCCTATTATTACTTACTCCACCCTGTTATTACTTACTCCACCCTGTTATTACTTACTCCATTCTGTTATTACTTACTCCACTCTGTTATTACTTACTCCACTCTGTTATTACTTAGTCCACTCTGTTATTACTTACTCCATTCTGTTATTACTTACTCCACTCTGTTATTACTTAGTGCACCCTATTATTACTTACTCCACTGTTATTACTTACTCCACCCTGTTATTACTTACTCCACCCTGTTATTACTTACTCCATTCTGTTATTACTTACTCCACTCTGTTATTACTATTATTACTATTATTACTATTATTACTGTTATTACTCTGCACCCTATTATTACTTACTCCACTCTGTTATTACTTAGTCCACTCTGTTATTACTTACTCCACTCTGTTATTACTTATTCCTCTCTGTTATTACTTACTCCACCGTTATTACTTAGTGCACCCTGTTATTACTTACTCCACCCTGTTATTACTTACTCCACCCTGTTATTACTTAGTCCACTCTGTTATTACTTACTCCATTCTGTTATTACTTACTCCACTCTGTTATTACTTACTCCACCCTGTTATTACTTACTCCACCCTGTTATTACTTAGTGCACCCTGTTATTACTTAGTCCACTCTGTTATTACTTAGTCCACTCTGTTATTACTTACTCCATTCTGTTATTACTTAGTCCACTCTGTTATTACTTAGTCCACCCTGTTATTACTTAGTCCAACCTGTTATTACTTACTCCACCCTGTTATTACTTACTCCACTCTGTTATTACTTAGTGCACCCTGTTATTACTTACTCCACCCTGTTATTACTTAGTCCACTCTGTTATTACTTACTCCATTCTGTTATTACTTACTCCATTCTGTTATTACTTACTCCACTCTGTTATTACTTAGTGCACTCTGTTATTACTTACTCCACTGTTATTACTTAGTCCACTCTGTTATTACTTACTCCACCCTGTTATTATTAAGTGCACCCTGTTATTACTTACTCCACACTGTTATTAGTCCACTCTGTTATTACTTAGTCCACCCTGTTATTACTTAGTGCACTCTGTTATTACTTACTCCACCCTGTTATTACTTACTCCACTGTTATTACTTACTCCACTCTGTTATTACTTACTCCACCCAGTTATTATTTAGTGCACCCTGTTATTACTTACTCCACACTGTTATTAGTCCACTCTGTTATTACTTAGTCCACCCTGTTATTACTTAGTGCACTCTGTTATTACTTACTCCACCCTGTTATTACTTACTCCACTGTTATTACTTACTCCACTCTGTTATTACTTACTCCACTCTGTTATTACTTAGTCCACTCTGTTATTACTTAGTCCACTCTGTTATTACTTACTCAAGTCAAGTCAAGTCAAGTTTATTTATATAGCGCTTTTCACAATACAGATTGTATCAAAGCAGTTTCACAGTATTAAATTAAAATAATACATCAATGCTTGTTTCTAGTGGAAAATTTCCACATTTGGTAATGCTGATCAATAGTATTGTTGATTGATTAATTTAATTAAATATCCCAAATATCCCCAACTGAGCAAGCCAAAGGCAACAGTGGCAAGGAACCGAAAAACTCCATCAGGTGACCTAATGGAGAAAAAAAAAACCTTGGGAGAACCCAGGCTCAGTCAGGGGCCAGTTCTCCTCTGGCGTTTATGAACTAGAGGTTGGATTTAACTGTAAGATTAAAAGTATTATATGAATGCCTGGCTGAAAAGATGCGTCTTTAATCTAGTTTTAAACTGGGAGAGCGAGTCTGAGCATGAACAGTATCAGGAAGACTATTCCAGAGTTTTGGAGCTAAATGTGAAAATGCTCTCCCTCCTTTGGTGGATCTGGATATCCTAGGTATGACCAAAAGCCTCGAATTTAGTGATCTTAAAGAGCGCGATGGATTATAGGGCGATAGAAGATCCGTTAAATAGACTGGAGCTAAACCGTTTAGGGCTTTATAAGTCAGTAGCAATACCTTGTAATTAATACGGAACTTTATAGGTAACCAATGTAGTGATGATAAAATTGGTGTTATATGATCATATTTTCTTGATCTAGTAAGAACTCTAGCAGCTGCATTTTGGACTAACTGTAGCTTGTTTATTGAGAATGCAGGACAACCGGCTAATAAAGCATTACAGTAATCTAGTCTCGAGGTCATGAATGCATGAACTAATTTTTCTTCCTCAGAAACTGATAGCATGTTACGTAGCTTAGCAATGTTTCTAAGGTGGAAAAAGGCTGTTCTTGTAACATATGAAATATGATTTTCAAAAGACAGGTTGCAGTCTAGTATAACACCTAGGTCTTTTACTGTAGAGGATAAAGTAACAGGACATCCTACTATGTTAAAGTTGTAGTGTGAGAGGTTTTGTGGGCTTACTCCACCCTGTTATTACGTAGTGCACTCTGTTATTACTTAGTGCACTCTGTTATTACTTACTCCACCCTGTTATTACTTACTCCACTCTGTTATTACTTACTCCACTCTGTTATTACTTACTCCACTCTGTTATTACTCAGTCCACTCGGTTTGTATTTTGTCCACCCTGTTAAGCAGTTTTTGTTTACAATAATTTAATGAAAATACCAAAAAATACTAATAATTCAGTGACTATGAAAATCTATCAATAATGTAGTACTTTAAAAAGTTAACAAAAATGCCTTTTATGAATTTGTATCTGAAAATAAAAAATGTAAAATGAAGCGTTTATATATGATAGCCTAATATATTCTACATTTTCTGATAATTTATTAACTGATATGCTTTTAAAGGGACAAAGGGGCATGACTATCTAAGAAAATGTACACAATGCCCATAAATTAGAATCATAAGTATTTAAACTGTTGTTCACTTGTCTCTAACAGGGTGGACATTTCTGATATACAATTTCATTGATTTTGTTTAATAAATGGATACATTTATTTACCCGAGCTTGACCATCACCGTATTATGTTGATTACACAAAACAAAAGTGTCTTTAAAAACTGAGTTTGATTTTCTACATGTTTTTATGATGTGCAGAAGGCACCGAATACCAAGAATGACCCTGTTACATTTCTGTATTTTTATTACAGTTCGCATGGTACAATCGTGTGCATTTCTATCGTATCCTTCAGAATGAGTCAGCTCTGAACCGTAGACAGGTGAAGCGCTCCGGATCATCGATCGGTAGTACTGATGATGTCACAGCTGCACGGAGATCGGTGCCGTTTTACCGGTGTTTATACTACATCTACATGCATGTGTCATGAGAGCTAGCGCGTGTGTAATAACGCGTGAATGAGGGACGCGCACGCGGAAAATCCGCTCTCCGTCGCATCAGTGCAGATTCTCCGTGCGGACCACGTCATCCCGGTTAGAAACGGTATACGGCAGCGGGATTTGGATGTTTCCGTTCATCCGTGTGCTGCATCAGGGCGGGATGCGATTGACGGTCCGTGCGCTTGTGTCTCGCGTGTGTCGTGTCGGTTGATCTGTTAACGGAGCGAGGAGGAGTCTCCATCCCTCCCCCTGCTCGCGCTCTCCCGTGTCTCTGCCGTTACCGGGGCTTCACCAGGGGTCCCGCGGCTCTGATGGCGACGGCACCCGAGCAGGACGATGTGGACCGGCGGCCCATCAGAAGAGCCCGATCCAAGAGCGACACACCGTACCTCAACGAAACCAGGCTGTCCTACACATTACAGACAGGTGAGTGTGCGCGTTCACTACTGTACTGTGGTAATATACCACGCTATTGATGGAATAGAATGATTACCATGTTCATATTGGATGGCACTCCAGTTAAAGAATGTCATGATATCAGTGCATGTCTGAAAACACGTGCTTGCCTTTTACCAGAAATAGTGATCAACATAGACCTGACCAAATAAAGAAAACCATAGTAAATTCTCTTTGATATGGTACAAAATGATTACCATATAGCCTACACATGCCATTTACTACATAGTACTCCAAGCTATTTTTAAAAAAATACCATAATACAGTCAAAAAATAAAACATGGTGCACTAATAAATATAGGCTACCATGTTATTTAGAGTATTTCCTCCAAAGTACTTAAAAAAATTCAGTATTACCATAGTACATGTGCAAAAAACATGGAATTACCATTATCAAATATCCATATGAATAATCTTTACATATTACTCCAAGCTACTTCAAAAATACCATGGTGTTTTTGCATATACCGTGTTGTTTAGAGTATTTACTTCAGGATACTTCAAATAATCCCAATATTACCATGGTACGTGTCCAAAAACACATGCTTTTATCATAGTAGTGTCCAAAAATAGTGATCAACATATAGACATGACCAAATATCACAGTATTTACATAATACCATGGTATATGAACTTTGATATGGTACTAATGAATACCATATACATGGCATTACATTTACATAGTACTCCAAACTATACTATGGTATATATAATGGTATATACAACAAATAAAACTGTGCATTTATATTTACCATGTTATTTAGAGTATTTACCCCAAAGTATTTAAAAAATGGAACATGAGCAAAAAACATGGTATTATATTTAACAAATACACATGTAATATTATATTTACGTACTATATCAAGATATAAACGACTAAATATCACAGTACTTAAAAATACCATGGTATATGAACTTTGATATAGTACTAATGAATACCATATAGCCTACATATGCAATTATATTTAGATTGTACTCCAAACTACTTAAAAAAATACCATGGTATATATGTTAAAAAAAACATGGTGCATTGATATATACCATGTTCTTTAGAGTATTTATTACAAAGTACTATAAAAAATTCCAATATTACCATGGCACTGAATAATTACCATATACATATTGTACTATTTACCTGTCACTCCAGAGTATTACAAAGATTACCATGGTACAGTGTCCAAAAAATAATTCTATGGTACTAAGCGGTCAGCTATATTTACATATTACTCCAAGCTACTTCAAAAATACCATGGTGCATTGGCTTATACCATGTTATTTATATTTAGAGTATCTACTCCAAGGTACTTCAAAAGATCCCAATATTACCATGGTGCATGTCTAAAAAACATGGTATTACCATGGTACTGAATGATTTCCATATCCATATTGTTACATGGTAAATTCCAAATTACTATGAAGAATGTTTTGGTAAAGCTGATCCAGAGGTGTGTTCATTCAGAGATGCAGATGTTTCTGTCTGAAGGGGACACACACACACACACACACAGCACTGTCTTCATGTGCGCCGGTGAGTCACACAGTTCAATGCGCTCATCTTAAAGAGGCTGAGATAGTCGTGACGTGAGCGGTAAAGATTAATGACTTTATATCATTATATCATTTATATCATCATCAGGCTTTATATCAGCAGCATGTGTTTCAGATCTTGTGTTCCTCCTCATCCTCACTGCAAACCTGCATGACTTTACACTGTCAGAAAAAAACGTGCACAAATTGTGCCTTATAGTGAACAACAGCTTGAAACTTGAAAAATCCTCGAAACAATTTTAAGTAAATTTTACTGCTACTGTTCTGTACAACTTACCTGTTGTTATCAAGTAAAATCTACTTACTATTGAACTTAACATTCATTTGACTTTTAATTGAAGTATTTAAGTAAATACTACTTAATTACAATTTATTTATTTATATCACATATAGAATTAAGTAACATCTACTTAACTAAGTTTAGTAAATTTAACATAATTATCTTTTTACAATATAATATAATATAACACTGAATTAGATACTCGGTACACAATATACAATGATGGTAACATTTGATAGATTGTTTTTGTGTCATTTTGAGTAGAAAATGAATCCAGATGTCATAAAATGGCGAGTTACTAAACCTAACAACAAAAGCAATGATAAATCGGTGTAAATACAGCTGGAAAACAGTGCAAAAATCAACCTTATTAATTATTCATGCCCCAGTGCATGATGGGAACACCAGTAATAGGAAAGTTGAGTAGGTTTTACTTAATTTTATATCGTTGAGATTTACGCTTTGATTTCTACAAGCTTGAATTGAGTACTAATATAGAATTTACTTAGCCTAGTTTTTTTAATTCTTGCCTGAAGTAACATTTTCATGTAGAAATTACATTTGTTTTTTCTGTAGCATTTACTTCACCACAGAATCATTTTCATCAGTGAATTGTCACTGGACAACTTTGTAACTCATTACAAGTAACTTGAGTTATGTAATCAGATTACTTTTTCAAGTAAGTAACGCATTACTTTTTTAATTTACAACAAAATATCCAAGTTACTTTTTCAAATAAGTAACACTAGTTACTTTTTCACATTTATTGACTGACAGTTCTCCTGTCCCCATGTTGAGAGAAAGTGAGGTGGTGTGTGTGTGTGTGTGTGTGTGTGTGTGTGTGTAAACATGATGGTTATTGTAGTTCTAGACTAAATGTGAACATGCACTTGCTCATCTCACTTGCACGAAAACATTCAGTATTCCTCAAAATGAATAAAAACAGTAAAATACAATCTCAGAATTTTACGCAAAACTATTATAATGAACTACATTAAATTACACAAATATACAGTACTTGATGTATTTAATCTCACTTTATTAACCAATGTCTTTGCTGCTGACCTTCAATGATCTAATTCAACTATACTAATAAGCAAAAATTTACTTTAGATTAGATTTAGAAATAAGAGTGTTGAACTTCTTCTCCTGTCTCCTATTGTTCTTTAATCCAGAATGAAAGGTTAGTTTGAGTGGCGCCCTCTACTGTACAGGAGTAAACATGCATTTCCTTCAATCTGAGGATTATTCACTTCACTTTTGGTGTGAAAGGGCCTTTACATTTGCCAAAAATATAACTTTTTTCTTGTTATTAAAAAATAAACAAGCAAGCCCAGCCCAGCTGAGAAAAAGTAATGCAAAAGTAATGGATATAAGTAATGTAACGCATTACATTTTATAAAATGTAACTAAGTAACGCAATTAGTTACTGTTTTTTGGGAGTAACGCAATATTGTAATGCATTACTTTTAAAAGTAACTTTCCCCAACACTGATCACACTGTCAAACTCGTCGTAGCATTTGCAGTTGCTTTTTAAAATGTGTTGGATCGGGATCACCAATGCAACACGTATAAAAGAAGGAAATCTGACTGTGAATGTGTAGTGCTAGTGATAGTGATGCTGGACGGACTACTTTTGAAAGTGCATGTTTTTTATAGCTTGTTATTGTGACGTCACGTGTGTGTATGAGCTGATCCTGGAGCAGTGATGGACGTCTGTGACCTACAGGCTGTTATCCTGTCAGGAAGAGTCAGTAACAGTGTGTGTGTGTGTGTGTGACTGAGAGGTGGAAGCTGTTTCATCGCATTAGTGTTTTCAGGGCTGATCTGTGCTGATGCTCCTCACACATTCGGCTTAGTGTTCGTTCAGATCATTTCCTTTTTTTGTTGCATTTTACAAACTTTTAAATGTACAAACTTTTTAAAAGATTAAAGTTTGAAAATCATGATGTCCAGTCGCTCAGTGTTCTTTCGTGAAGTATTATTTATATACTATAGTATTTATTAATATATTGAATTATCCTTTTTTAGTATTTTGTTTATATATTTTCAGTTTAAGTTTTTTCAATTTTAGTAATTTTATTGTGTGCATGTTTTTAATAATTTAAAATATTATTATTATTATTTTTAACAATTTAAACAAGGGTTTATGAATTCTACAAACAGCCGCTTTAACTTGAACTAACAATGAGAAACACTTCTAAAGCATTTTTTAGTCTTAGTTAATGTTAATTTCAACAAAAACGTTGTGTTTGTTAACATTAGTTAATGCACTGTGAACATGAGCAAACAGTGAAGAATTGATTTTATCATTAGCTAACATTAACAATGATTATTACTGTAAATGTTGTAAATATATATTTCGCACTGTTAGTTAATATATGAGCTAATGTTAACAATGAGGCGTGATTGTAGAGTGTCACGCATATCAACTCTGCTGAAGTGTCAGTGTATTTCACTGCTGTTCTCGTGGTTGAATGAGCTGAGAGATCAATATACTGTGAGGCCAGACACAACACACACTCATCTGATACTCACACACACATCGCCTGCAGGCTGTGTGTGTGTGTGTGTGTGTGTGTGGCCCTGGTAAACCCTACGTTATGGGGATGCACAAAGATGGCAATATCCGAAATTCTGGAGACATTTTTTGGTCCTCATGAGGAAAACAGCTTATAATCAAACAGAATGATGTTGTTTGAAAATGTAAAAATGCAGAAAGTTTTGTGTGATGGGTAGGTTTAGGGGTCAGGTTAGTGTGTGTGTGTGTTGGGTAGGTTTAGGGGTCAGGTTAGTGTGTGTGTGTGTGTGTGTGTTGGGTAGGTTTAGGGGTCAGGTTAGTGTGTGTGTGTGTGTGTGTGTGTGTGTGTGTGTGTGTGTGTGTGTGTGATGGGTAGGTTTAGGGGTCGGGTTAGTGTGTGTGTGTGTGTGTGTGTGTTGGGTAGGTTTAGGGGTCAGGTTAGTGTGTGTGTGTGTGTGTGTGTGTGTGATGGGTAGGTTTAGGGGTCGGGTTAGTGTGTGTGTGTGTGTGTGTGTGTTTGTGTGTGTGTGATGGGTAGGTTTAGGGGTCAGGTTAGTGTGTGTGTGTGTGTGTGTGTGTGTGTGTGTGTGTGATGGGTAGGTTTAGGGGTCAGGTTAGTGTGTGTGTGTGTGTGTGTGTGATGGGTAGGTTTAGGGGTCAGGTTAGTGTGTGTGTGTGTGTGTGTTGGGTAGGTTTAGGGGTCAGGTTAGTGTGTGTGTGTGTGTGTGATGGGTAGGTTTAGGGGTCAGGTTAGTGTGTGTGTGTGTGTGTGTGTGTGTGTGTGTGTGTGTGTGATGGGTAGGTTTAGGGGTCAGGTTAGTGTGTGTGTGTGTGATGGGTAGGTTTAGAGGTCAGGTTAGTGTGTGTGTGTGTGTGTGTGTGTGTGTGTGATGGGTAGGTTTAGGGGTCAGGTTAGTGTGTGTGTGTGTGTGTGTGTGTGTGTGTGTGTGTGATGGGTATAGGTTTAGGGGTCAGGTTAGTGTATGTGTGTGTGTGTGTGTGTGTGTGTGTGTGTGTGATGGGTAGGTTTAGGGATAGTGTAAGGGGACAGAATATACAGTTTGGACAGTATAAAAATAAACACATGTATGGAAAGTCCCCATAAAACATGAAAACACTACATGTGTGTTTCTGTGTGTAATGGTGAGAATTCAGCTCAGAATAAGCCAATCACTGAAAAGTGTTAGATGTCAGATGTATTACAGCTGTGTGTGTGTGTGTGTGTGTGTGTGTGTGTGTGTGTGTGTGTGTGTGTGTTAAAGGGACACAGTTGCATAACAGAATGGATTAAACGGTATGTGACGAGTCAAACTGCAGAAGGATGAGTTACAAAACACTCGTTCTGCTATTCGGAGAATCATGACCATCATTCGCTTTTCAAAGACTGTCTTTTACTGGTTAAATCAGCATTCATGTGTAGTTATTCTGTAAATGAATTTTTTTCATTTTTTCCAGGAATATATAGCTATTATGTAATCGGGTAAATGTACTGAAAATGTGTCCAGGCTGCATATTGAAAAAGGTAATATATTATTTTGCATAAAGGCAATGAAGGTGTTTATTTATTTATTTTTAATGCATATTCCCACCAGATGTTTTCATGTCTTTATTTTGTTAATTAGGGGTTGCATCATGTGACCTGAACATGCTTGCCTGAGATTCACCTCATTCACACACACAGCTGGTCTGTGACAAAGGCACACACACAAATACACATTTTCAAACATGATTAATGTCAAGCTTGAAACACAGGGCTTGATGCTCTCTCACACGTTGCCATCTGCTGGAGACTCTGACACAGAACGCATTCATTCCAGTCATCACACCAGTCATGCTTTGATTTATCCTAGAATATATTTTATCTGCACATGTTCTCAGCGCTGCATCTGTTCTGGGGTCAGTTTAGTGAAGCAAACACACAATGAAAGGCTCAGCTGATCAAACATCTGCACAGATTGTAGCAAACGTGTGATTATGACAATATTTCCTCTTTATTTCTTAGTTTTCTACCGCTGGAGTTTTCACTTTTTCAGACGCTCATCCTCGTGCAAGGAACGAAAAATGCAGCTTTTATTAGAATATGTGTGTAAAATATTATTTGGAAAATAATTAATTTCTGTACTGTACTGTTAGATTATTTATTTATATATTATTTTCAATTATTTATTTATTTTTTACAGTTTGCTCATTTTTTTTACTCTACATTTTCCAGAATTCCCTATAGCAGACCCTGTTTATACTGTGAAAAATGTAGATTATAAATGTGTGAATATTATTTGGAGAATTTTTAATACTTAACTTCTATTGTGTTATTTTTTTTCTACTCACTATGGTACTGTAGCCTATTGATTAGATTTTATTTATTTATATTAATAAATTGTTAATTTAGTTTAATCTTATTCTTATTTATTTAGTTTTTTTTTACGGTTTTACTATAAATTTTTCTCTTGCGGAAAGAAAAATAATCTGTCAATAGATAGGCTAACACAACCTGTCTTTTTAATATCTTCATGGTATTTATAGTAGGGAAATTGATATAGGGATTTTTATATATTCATATAGGGATTTTCGTTAAATCTACATAATTTCTCTGACCAATAGATAAGCTGCATTTAGCAATAGGTAAATCACAGACAATATTGGGGGGAAATGGTTACCGTTATTATTTTTATTTTAGTACAGGTTTCAGACACCATTCAAAACACGGTGACGTAGGCGGGGTCTTCCGGTAGATCCGGTCTGGATTCTCTCGGTAAGGACTGTGTGACCGGAGTAAATAACACTATGGCGAAGGCTTAGCTCTCATGTCACGCTGCTTGGTAACAAAACGAACTGTGATAGAACAGATACAATATAAATAAAAATAGTTAATCACTAATAAAAATAGATTTGGATGTTAAAGGCTGTTTAAGTCCTACCAACGTCACGTTGCATCATTAATATTAATGAGCCAAACCTTCAGCATAGTAGCCCACTTAACAACGGTCCAATCAGGTGTGCCTGCTGGCCGAACGTCACGCTGGCTCATTAATATTCATAGGACAGGTTCTCGCCGTAGTAGGATCCGTGAATTTGCTCCCGTTAACGGTTGATTCCAGTCCGCGTATTTTTACGTGGACTTCACGGCATTGCGTCACGTTGATGAATTTGAAGTGATGCTGCCGAGAGGCGCATCCATCGCCCGCTTATGATAAACAAATCTGCGCCAGTCGCTGTCATTCGCGCGGAAATCACGAGCGTTGCCGAAGGATTACCGGGATTTTAAAGGTGTGATATATTGAAGAAAATACCGAATTAGGAAAGTGTCTTACATCAGCTGGTGTATGTGTGTACATACACTCACACAGGCGCGCGCGCGCTCATACTCAGGTGGGCCAACGGTTTTTGCGCGTGTGGTCTCGCGCACAGGACGGTTTGCGCGGCTCGGCATGATCGGTAATGCACGCGCTCTTCCGTTCGGTATCCGCACCATCCCGGGGTGTGACCGATAGACACGGATCCGTCATGGCGGGTCCCGCATTCACGGGAGCGCACGGGACCTGGATCACATCTCGGTTACGGGAGGACGCATCATCTTCTTCATCATTATCATCGTCGTCGTCCGCGGAGAAACCGCGCAAACGGAGAGCCTTTAACCTGGTCAGGCTACGGCAGCCCACCGCCCCCGGTAACAACAACACTCCGTTTGTGATCTCTGGTCATATCAAGCACATCTGCAGTAACTGCAGCCGCGGGAACGACATCCGGGACGGTGAGTGATGATGATGATGGCGATGCCGCGTATAACGGGACAAAACTGTTTTTTTAATCGTGTTTATGCTGACCTGTTTAATCCTTAACTAGTTAAAGGGACAGTTCATCCACACACTGAAAATCCTTTCTTTCTTCTGTTAAACACTAAGGAAGATATTTTGAAGAATGATTGGGCCTCATTGACATCCATAGTATTTATCTCCCCCATGATATATATATATATATATATATTTCCTTATAGGGCTGTCAAAAGATTAATCGCGATTAATCACATCCAAAATAAAAGTTTGTGTTTAAATAATATATGTGTGTGTACTGTGTATAATTATTTTGTATATATAAATACACACACATGCATGTATATATTTAAGAAATATTTGCATACATATACTGTATATATTTATATATAATTTATATTATATATAAATATAATTTTTTTATATATAAATAACACATTTTTCTTAAATATATACATGCATGTGTGTATTTCTAGATACATATTTAATTATACACAGTACACTCACATATATTATTTAAACACAAACTTTTATTTTGGATGCGATTAATCGCAATTAATCTTTTGACAGCCCTAATATATATATATACATTTAATTATTTAGCAGATGCTTTTACCCAAAGCGACTTACAAATGAGGAGAAGACAATAGGACAAAAATATGTAAGTGCTGTGACCCTTCCCACACTATAGAGTAGAAGAGAAGAGAAAAGAAAGTGATAGTATTAATGGATCGAGTTTTAATTACATGCTTGATTAGTGATCATAATAAGTGTACTTTATTTGTGTTACAAGTAGGGGAGAGCGGGGCACAAAGTAATGCTTTTTGACTTTCTCAGTTTGTGCAAATCTGGGTTCAGAGTATTTATTTTTCCCCACATTAATTTCCCACATGTCTAGTACAATTATGTGGTTTTGTTTTATTAATACAGTATATACTTTTTTCTTGATATACCCCGAAAGAATGGAATTGAAATGTGACAACATGCCCCATAGGTGGGGTACATTGTAACATGACATGACAGCTTAAAATATTATTTGATCTAATCAAACATACAAGACAAACTAAAATATTTTCTCAATAAAATACAATTATTAACTTTTTCATATAAAATAATGCCATTTTTTAATACTTAAATATGAACTAATTTTTGAGTTTTGACTACGAACACAGGAAAACACAGCTATACAACATAGTTCAAAACAAATAAATAATTAGTAATTTCTGAACATTGACTCTCAGTCTTTATTCACCTTTTTCTCATGTTTTCTCAATAGAATTAATAAAAGTATAGAATAGCACATTCCTAATAGGGACACATTGTAATGCAGTGTGACAACATGCCCCACCTGCACAACTGGGATTTAAACCCGGCTAGTGTCTTCTGCTAGTTAGCGAAGCATTAAAGAACTATCTCAACTGTTAAATAACATATTGGAGATTAAAATAATATCAGATTTGTCTAATTTTAAATAAACTCAAAAAATAGAGATTAAAAATTAACTTAAGAAATTTACTTTTGCTATGGTTTAATAAATGTCTATGGATATCTTCCAAAACAAATTTAATTTTGGCGCAATTTTTTCTCTATATAGTGTTGCTATGGCAACTAGTAAATACACCAAGTTTTGTCATGCTAGCTTGTGTGTTACAACTAGCCCCGTGTTACGTTGTGCCCCGCTCTCCCCTACATTACAAATTCGTTACGAGCGTCTTCAAAACATACAAGCAGTATTCCATAAGTGTATTATATATGTGAGTGAAAAGTATATGCTCAGTAATACCTTTGGCTTATTCCAAATATTCCAAATTGCACCTTTAATTTGACAACTGGCAACCAGTGCAAGTTAATGAGGAGAGGAGTGACGTGTGTCTCTTCGGCTCGATGAAGACACTCTTGCTGCAACATCTGGATCAGTTGCAGAGGTTTGACCGATGCTGGAAGGAGAGAGCATTACAGTAGTCCAGTCTGGAGAGAACAAGAGCTTGGACCAGGAGTTGTGTAGCTCCGATAGGAGGGGAATATACAACATCTTTCTAATGTTGTATACGGCAAATCTTCAGGACTGGGTAGTTCTAGCAATGTGGTCTGTGACGTTTAACGCCATGGTTCCTGGCTGTCCTGAAAGGAGTTATGGATGATGAACATATTGCTGAATGGAGAAATTGTGATGTAATGTTGGGTTGGCTGAGACTAGGTTTAGTTGAAGGTTATGGTGTCTGAGATGCTCCCGTCGGATCATCTGTCTGGAATGAGAGGTAGAGTTGTGTGTCATCAGCAAAGCAGTGATGAGAAAAACCATGTTTCTGAATGACAGATCCTAGTGGTGTCATGTAGATGGAGAAGAGAAGCGGTCCCAGCACCGAGCCCTGAGGCACTCCAGTACTGCAGTAGATGTTGGGTCTTTGGGCCCTTTCACACCGACCTTGTTTGGTCCGGATTTTCTGACTTTTCAGTTTGATCCGAATCAAAATCACAGGTGTGAACCCTCCTCTGGACCACAGTCCGGACCAAACAGACCAAATTTGGTCAGACGAAAAGAGGTAGTCTCGGTCCGGATCAAACTGAACAAAGGTTCGGTTTGTTTCTAGTGTGAACGCTTTTTCTGTATGGTTCGCATTTACAGGAAGTTCCGGTGGTTCCCGCAGGATTGCTCGCTCTTCTCCTCCTTTCCTGCCGGCGACGATGAAATGTTCGCACAACGAGGACGTTCATTTGGCGATTGTGAACTCGCCTCGAGTATAGCTGGAGCTGCAGGGAGTAATGCCGTAATAATAACAGTATAGTGGGAATGATGTGCGTCTGTTCATTCATTCAGTCAAAGTTTCCCGCCGAACTGACAACACGCTGACGTCAGACGCACGTCCGTTTACAAACCAATCAATGTCCAGATGCAGCCCACAGAGATGATGACGACAGGACGCAAGTGTGTCACGTAAAGTTCTCGCGCTCGCAGAATTGCAATGTGAAACCAAACCAAAACTAACCGAATGTATAAAATGTATCAAAACATGAACTTTGGTGCGGACTCTCAGGTGTGAAACCGCCCTTAGACACCTCACCACTATATGCCACACTATATATATATAAATATACTGTATATAGTTTACTTGTATATAATGTGTTTGTATAACAATATAAATATACTGTCCAAATAAAATGTATTAGACAATGTACAGAATAATGTATTATTAAGGCTTGTCATCTGCTTAAGTTATGTGCTTGAAAAAATAGGATTTTTTTCTGTTGTAAATATAATTTTTTCTGAATCATTATTCTCTTCTATCAGCTTTGACATATTTAAATCTGCATAGAGCTGGTAAGTCCCGCCCCTTCCGCTAACCCCACTGGACCTCTAGGTTGAAAAATCGTCAATGCAAGTGAATATGAGAAAATAATTATTTTCTGGTCTCGTTTGAATTTTGCCATGAATGTGAACATATGTTGTCTGTGAATTTTTAATATAATTTTTTCTTTCATAAAGGGTATTTCCGCCCCTAATCTTATTAAATACATGCTTTATCTTTTATTTCAAATTTTTAAATTTGATCAATAATTATTATTAGAATAATATTAGAATAATAAATAGAATTATATGAATAATAAAGACACTATAAGGCTGTTACCAATCAAATTAAATAATTTACCCTGAAAAACTGGATTTAACTGCATTAAATAATGTTATGAGATTGTCTTAAACTAGGGATGTCAATTTTAACAAATTCCCATGATCGATCGTCGTTTAAATTAACGGTCAATTAATCGATTAATCGTTAGCCGTAACACTGCATTATGAGTCTGCTGCAGTGGCATATGGCCAACAGCATGACAGGGTGTGCAAATACGGCACAAAACGCTAATGTTCCTCACCAAATGAATGAGTGGTTTTTAATCTAAATAAAGGGCTAGTAGGATTGTAAAAAGTTTCAATGTGATTGATCATTTAATTAAATTAATTATTTAATAATCAAATATAATGACTAATGAAAAGTGTCACCAACGCCTCAGAAGCGTGCTCGGAATATGTGACTGTTGTGGACGTGCTCTTCCTGGAACAACGCGCTGAAAACGGCAACTAAACCCAATGAATTCACAACGATTTAATAAAACAGTGTTCTCATGTTATGTAATATGACAGTCCTAATCATAGTTATTATTAACCGTGCATTGCTGTTTGAGCTGCGCGCTGAATGAATACCATTAAACTGGAGCACTTTGCTAGCGCGTTATTTAACTCAAAGAAACGTATCCTATATGAGATTAATCAGATATATACAAAATAAACATAATATTACAAATGATATCTGCACAAAATGAAGCGAATGCACAAGTGAAGTTGAACTAAGTTACGTGCCATTCAGAATGACTCATGTTGTGGACGCGCTATTTCTGGAGCAACGCGACTATGGCAACTAAACCCAAATAATTCACAATATTTTATTACAATATTGTTCTCTTTATAATGTTATGTAATATGACAGTCCAATAGTCATAATTAGTCATGCATTGCCGTTTGAGCTGCGCGTGCTGAAACTGAAGAGGATCACCGTAAGCTTTACTACATTAATTCTTAACTAAATGCATCCTATATGAGATAAATCAGATATAGATAGGCCTACACAAAATAAACACAACATTACAACTTACATTTGCACAAAACAAAAGGCTGCGAATGCACACGCAAACTTATAGTCATGATGAAGGTGTAAAATGGTCCCAAACATAACTCCGGCGTGCTCGCTATACATGTTTTGCGGTTGAGCAGCACGCATGAACCTACTTAATCGATGATCGATACGTTTTATCGATTAAATGTATTATCGACAATTAATCAATCGTCGATTAATCGTTAACATCCCTATCTTAAACCTATTTTTTTTTAATATACAAAAAAGAAATGTTGGGTGAAAAATAATACTTTTAAACATGAAACTGAACCGCCAGTAGGTGGCGACAGGTGAACGTCTTAATGAGTGAGTCATTCATTCAAATGATTCGTTCAAACGGCTGATTCGTTCAAACAGCTGATTCGTTCAAATGGCTGATTCGTTCAAACGGCTGATTCGTTCAGGACTGAGGCAGTTGTTTATGAACGAGTCATTGAATATTTCACTCAACCGATTCGTTCAAAACGCTGAATCATTCAGTAATGAAACATGGCTCAGTGTTACTGTGAGATGCGAAACAGCACTCTTGGTCGTGTGATGTTGCTTAACTATATCATATGTATAAAACCTCCACACATTGAATTTTTTCAAAGAGTTTCTTTGTGTGTGCTGCGCTCATTTATTTCGATTTCTCCTGAGAGGCGAACAAGCAACCTCGTCACTACATTATATATTATCAATCACCACTTAGGGCCTACATTAAATGTATAAAGTCAGAGTCAATCTCGTGTCTCTGTGTTTTCCTAGTTATTTTTTGTTATTGCCGTTTTAATCGGGCTACTTGTCCGGCCGGACAAGTAAAATTCTCTTTCACTCGCCGCTTTAAAAATCCGCTTGTCCCGTACAGGCATAGATGTCGAGCCCTGTATCATGTTTTTCAGCTTTCAGTATTTCCATAAATTATACAGCTGCAATTTCATAAACATTTGTTTACTATTAACATTTAAGTTTATAATTTTAATTCCTTGCACTTTTGACAATCTCATCTCTTAACTAGCAACAGTAGATACTGCAATACAACAAAAAAGTCAATGCAATGTGTTTACATTTTAGTTCGAGTTTGTGAATTGCACCTAACAGAAGTTACGGTGGCCGACAGGAAGTGATGTCGTCGTCTGAGACAGCAGAGAGTAGCCAGTTCAGCAATTAGGTTTCTTTACAAAGATAAATTAAGAAATTATGTTTACTTAATTATTCAGTAAAACGATATATTATTGCGAATATTATTGTTACTTGTTCATCATTGTGTCAGTGTTTTATTCGCTGACTTTAGCTAGCTTCTTAACATAGTGACGAAACGCGTTTGTTCGTTCAGGGCTCCTGTAGAAACATGTCGGCACAAAATGGCCATTTCAATGTAAGGACCCGTGGTGTATACAGAAATGCAAACGAAATGCAAAAACATAACGGTTCATTAAGTAAGGTCTTTATACACCACTGAAAACATTGTTATGTATATGATATTGCATTTTTGTCAACAGATCCTCCTAAATATTACACAATGCACCTTTAATTGGTTACCTGACCATACGCAGTGGAAATGTATAATGGATTTATTTAACATGGAAGTTTACTGTAAAATACTGTATGCAGGGGTGCAAACAGCGCGCTTTTCGGCGCCTCCCGCTTTTTTCACGTCAGTTTGGGTGACTTGTGTGAATCGTGCAGATCCGAAGAGTTTTTTTTTTAAGGAGGGTGGGGGGGGGGGGGTGGTTTGAGAGGGTCTGATTATAATTTAACCAACAGTAATTCTGGATTGCGTCCACCAACAAGTAAATAGGAAATAAGCGAATCAGAACACTGCGCGCCAAACCAGCAGTATGTGCGCAAGCGTGAACCACTAGTGTTTCTGTCTCACTCTCACTCTGGAAGTCTGGATCTGCCACTGCATCACATTTCTCTCTGCGTGGCGTGGAGTGTCCGTTTTCATGTCGGCTCTCATGTTAACTGGTTAGAGCTTGTGTTAGAGCACAATGCCTGCGTGACACACACACTTCTCGAGCCGCGCCGAAACCGCGTGCTAGAAATAGAACCTCATTTTTCACGCGACACGCAAGAGTGTTGGAAGTTTTCAGACAAAATAGAAGGCGCAAATACATATTAATAAATTACATTTTGATGCTTGAAAGTCTCTCGGTTTTGACAAATGCATATAATTGTAATTTAAAAAATAGGCCTAATTATCGATTTTCAAATATTGCCCCTGTCAATAGGCCTACAGAACGAAATATTCTGTAGCCTATTTTGCCGTCAATACTGCCGTCAATTGTCTTTGCTGTATCAGGCTATATTATTAACGTCCAAATGTAGATGGTCTGTCGGCGCACAGAGCCACGCAGTCGCAGACAGCACGTGAAGTTCGTGAACACCGAATTCCCTTTTCTTTCTTATCTATTTGTGTTTGAACAGACATGTGCACGAAAAAATAAGCCAGTGTCCGTCTCAACGAGTTTCCCCGTAAACGCAGTCAAAATAAAACGGATGCGTGTCATTACCGGTATTAGATACGTGCATTCGTCTTAAAGGGACAGCACCCAATATACCTGCAGCTGTTTGTGTCACCAAAGTTAATCAAACAACAAAAGAGAAAGAGAAAAATCACGTTTTGTCAAAAGATAAACTGTATTAATACTTAATACAGTTAATTTACCTGAAAAACATAAAGCACTGCTTTATTTCTCGTGTATTTGTGTTTTATTGTATTTATATATGCTTGTATTTTGTTTATTTTCTATGCAGATGCACTATAGGCCTACCCTACACAATTTCCCCAATCATCCTAGAATTATTAATTCTTTACAAAAAGAGCTATTCAAATCATCAGGTGAAATTGTTTTCAGGAAGTAGCAGTAAAGCAAGAAGAAGTGCAAGATAGTTTTTCTAAATTTCATTTGACTCTATGTGCCTTAGGGGTGGGTTGGGGATGGTGGCAATGTAGTATCTGGATATTTGCCGCGGGACGAGGGCTTCGATTACCTCTCTCTTTTTTGACCATACATGTGTTTGCACCCCTGTGTATGAGTTTTGGATGGAAAAAGTTACAATTATATTCAACAACACAAAAAACATACTTTTGCAGTAAAATTTCATTAACATTTGGTTTTTTTTTAGTAAGTTGAAAATATGAGTCACCTAGCAACAGGATGTGATGCATCATTAAATATACATTTTATTATGTATATATATATATATATATATATATATATATTTAAAATATAAAATTATTAAATATAATATAATAAAGAATTTTAACATTTTATGTAATAAATGTAAGAATTACATGTAAGAATGTAATAATTAAAAATATATTTTTTAATAATAAGCTAAGTACAAGGGTTTATTGCATTATTTTAGTGTCACATGTTACCCTGATGATGCTTTGTTATAGTGTGCACCATTTAAATATGTAGTATATACAGTATATAATATTTTTTTTCTCAGTTTTGATCATTTCTTACGTTATTACACTATGCCACTAATATAAGAATGTCAAGTGTGAACAATATGCTGTCATTGAACTTTTAAAAGGCAAATCCACGTTTTATTGTTGGTTGTTTTTGCCTGTTGTTTCATGTTCTTGTATTGTGAGTTGTTAGTTATGCGTGATGACCCACATTCATCGGTCAGATGTGGAGCTGAAGTGAGTGTTCAGCAGTAAAACCCTTCTGGAAAAACATGCATCATTCTTTCCTTTTACCTTCTGACTGTTGTAATGCGCCAGAAGCCTATTTTTACCGCGCCGTCACCGACAGCCGGTGGAGAACGCATCCAGAATGCTTCCAGTTTTCCCAGAGGAAGTTTCCAGTGATTTCAGTGCAGGAGCCATTTTTGTTTGTGAATTTAGCTTTTATATAACTTCTATAAATATATACTTTTTATATTTATATATAACACTGCCGTTCATAATTTTGGGATCGGTAAGATTTTTAATGTTTTTAAAAGAAGTCTCGTCTGCTCGTCCAAGGCTGCAATTATTTGATTAAAAATACAATACAATTTTTTTTAATATTGTTAAATATTAAATGTAATATTGTTAAATATTAAAATCGCTGTTTTCTATGTGAATATATAGTAAAGTGTAATTTATTCCTGTGATCAAAGCTGAATTTTCAGCATCATTACTCCAGTCTTCAGTGTCACATGATCCTTCAGAAATCACTCTAATATGATGATTTGATGCTCAAGAAACATTTATGATTATTATCAATGTTTAATGTTGAAAAAATTCTTTGATAAATAGAAAATTCAAAAGAACAGCATTTATCTGAAATAGAGGGGGGGGGGGGGGGGGATGAAATAAATTAATACTTTTATTCAGCAAGGATGTATTAAAAGGGTCAAAAGTGACCGTAAAGACATTTTAATGTTGCAAAAGTTTTTATTTCAAATAAATGCTGTTCTTTTTGAACTGTCTATTAATCAGAAAATGATTAATTTTTTTAATTTTACATTTTTTAATTTTAAAACTTTTTTTACATAACTGTTTTCAAGATTGATAGCAATGAAACATTTATCATTGCTATCATTGCTATCAATCTTGAACAGTTATGTAAAAAAAGTGTAAAAATTAAATTAAAATAAAAAATCATCATATTTGAATGATTTCTAAAGGATTTCTAAAGGATCATGTGACACTGAAGACTGGAGTAATGATGCTGAAAATTACATACGTGATTATATATTTATGTATTTATATATTTTATACGTGAGACAGTCGTCTTCCCCTTCATCTAAGAAAATTAATGTTCTTTAAACTATTTTATTTGAGTTACCTAATGGAAAAGGTAATAAAAAAGGTCGTAATCCTATACGTGTGACACAAACTGGGAAGAAGGGGGAAAATCCTGAAGATAGTTGCATGAGTTTTTCCAATTACTTGATCCTAAAGGTATTTGGCCGTGACATTTATTACGCAATTATTCACTTACTCTCTAATCCATCTAAATTCTTTTGGCTCGTTTACTTGATTTATGAGCTTGACTTTTTAATGGCAGCTTCTGGAAATTGTTAGTGTAATCCTGCCAGTTTTATAGATTTGGTTTGTAGATTGACTTGTTAAGGGAATAATTCACCCAAAACTGAAAGTTGTCTTCATTTACTCGCCTCATGTTGTTTTATACTTGTGGAGGTTTCTACTTTATTGAACGCAAGATTTTTTTTTCTTCCCATGCAATGAAAGTGGTTATTTTTACTCTTAAAAAGCACCATAAAAGTTGTTCTGTTGACATACGGTAGCTTGGACATCTTTGACAGGGTTTGTACAAGGTGCTTAAAGTGCTTGAATTTTACTTTTTTGAAATGTAAGTCCTGAAAACCCTTGAGAACAGACATATTTAAGAAAAGACACTTGAAAAGTGCTTGAATTATTGAAAGACAATATATGTAAAATTAGTGTTTCATTTTATTGGTAAAACAATCTTTTCACACAAAATGAACGCTGCAGTCCGTCTAATACAGTTATAGAGCCATTTCACATGGTTATGAGTGTGAAATATTACTCATAAATATATGTTAAAGCTTTCATTCTTCAGGTCAATCATATTTTCATGGAAATAAATCAGTTTGAATAAGGAAAGCGATAAATGTTTGGTTAAAAAATGGTTAAAGTTTCCACAGTCATTGCATCTCCTGCACTTTATTATTTGTACCATTTTGTTTTATTAGTTTATTTTTATGTATCTATTTACCTTTTTTTTATAATTGAAAAGATAATAAAGAAATTGTTTGAGAAGTGAGATCTCAGTCCTTGAAAACCAAAAGAGTAGCGCTTCTGAAAGTCCTGGAATCTCTGTGAAACAGTTCGGAAAACTATGACGGCAAATTATGGCAGAATTTTCATATTTATTTGTGTGTCTTACTCCTTCAAAGCGTGTTTGTGTGTGTGTGTTCAGCAGAGGGTGCGGAGCGTCTGGCGGCGATGCGCTCGGATTCGCTGGTTCCCGGGACACACACACCGCCCATCCGCAGACGGAGCAAACTGGCCAGTCTAGGGCGACTCTTCAAACCCTGGAAATGGAGGAAGAAAAAGAGCGACAAGTTCAAACAGACGTCTGCAGGTTCGTCTTCTGCCCGAAGATGTGTTCGTTTATACACTAGCGCTCAAACGTGTGGAATTATTCAGTTTTTATTGTTGTTGAAAGATGTCACTTTTGCTCACCAACCTGCGTTTATTTGATTCAAAATTAATTTTGCTGCTTAATGTTTTTGTGAAAACCGTGATACATTTTATTTTTCAGGATTCTTTGATGTTAAAAAAAAACAGCATTTATTTGAAACACAATCTTTTGTAACATTATAAATGTCTTTATTGCCACTTTTAATAAATTTAAAGGTGCAGTCTGTAAGAATGACTAGTGGTGGAAATAGGAACTGCAGTCCAAATTCAAAACATCAGAGATCGTTGTTTCTCCCGCCTCCTCAGACTCGACACTCACACGGGTCGCCAGTTTGAGAGACGCAACAGGAACGAGCGCAATGAACAATGAAAACATGCAGAATCACAGACCAAAACAGTAACACACTTTCCAGCCTGGAAACACACATTTCAAAGTAAAATAACTGGCAGTAGAAGTGTTTTACAGAGAAACGAGTGTGTGAACTTAGCATGTTTCCTCAATATATGCAAACATATTATGGTATTTTTATGCTTTAGTAGAGGGGAAAAGTTACATACTGCACCTTTAATGCATCCTTGCTGAATTCAAGTATCAATTTCCTTTTTTTCTTTGTTTAAAAAAATCATTCAAACTTTTTGATGGTAGTTATCAGAATTTGCACAAAAATATGAAGCAGCACAACTGTATTCAACATTGGTAATAATGAGAAAAGGATCATGTGACACTGGAGTAATGATGCTGAAAATTCAGCTTTGATCACAGGAATAAATTACACTTTACTATATATTCACATAGAAAAAGTTATTTTAAATTGTAATAATATTTCACAATTTTTGCTGTATTTTTGATCAAATAAAAGCAGCCTTGGTGAGCAGAAGAGACTCTTTCAAAAACATTCAAACGTTAGTGTGAGTGGTTTTGTGAATGCTTCGCAGTGCTGGAGAGGAAGATGTCGACGCGTCAGAGCAGAGAAGAGCTCATCAAGAGAGGCGTGCTGAAGGAAGTGTATGAGAAAGGTACGTGTCTACATCACACACACTCATAATCAGTGTAATTGGCAGTGACATCACGTTTATCACACTCTGACATTAGCCGCGTTTCCATTACCCTTCAAATTGTGCAAATTAAAATTGTGAATTGAATTACGCCCAATGGAAACACGGCGATTTTGCAAAAACTCCCATTTATCACAAAAAAGTTTTTCCGCTCGCATGAGGAGGTTTTTCAGGCAATTCGAAAAAGAAATATTTTGCAAAACTGCAATGGAAACAGTTTTTGCGCATTTACAGTCACCTGACGTAGATGACGCGGTGTGTTTGGACAGAATACGAGACAGAGCTCTTTATTAAATTCATAAAAGACAAAATAATTACAGGAATACTGGAATCTAAACCTCAAAGAAATGCCACAATCAAGAGCTTGAAGCAGATCTGAGGGAGAAACACCCAGAAACACCTCATATGTGCCGCTCTCAATATGCTAGTATATATCTAGAATTTTATATACAATATATCAGGGGCTTTCCTTGCCATTAATGCTTGGATAACACACATACGTCTCCTTCCATTAATAATAATGTCTAGTGCGGTGGCTGAGATATATATAAACCAACATCCGTTGCCATGATTTTTGGAAGGATTATCACGAGAGGAAGAAATGGCGTTTGAGTCGCATAATGCCTGGTTCAGATTACACGATTTTAGCCCGATTTTGGCACGATCCGTTTGACGTAGGGTGTCGTGGGGATTCGCAAACGACAACGGGCGTCGGGACGCAAGATTCGATCGTTTCATCTCGTATAGTGTGTCATAGTGGGCGACAACCTACGTCGCGTCTGCGATGCTTCACGACATCACGACAAAAAGACTAGCATGTTTAATTTTTTAACGGTCCTCCACGACAACGGCGCGCGAGTGAGTGAGGGAGAGTGAGTGAGAGTGTGTGTTCGCGAGTGAGTGAGCCAGTGTGTGTGACTGTGTGTGTGCGCGAGAGTGAGTGAGTGAGAGTGAGTGAGTGAGAGTGAGTGAGTGAGAGTGTGTGTTCGCGAGTGAGTGAGTGAGCCAGTGTGTGTGACTGTGTGTGTGCGCGAGAATGAGTGAGTGAGTGAGTGAGGGAGAGTGAGTGAGAGTGTGTGTTCGCAAAAGTGAGTGAGTGAGCCAGTGTGTGTGACTGTGTGTGTGCGCGAGAGTGAGTGTGTGAGTGAGAGAGCATGTGTGATTGTGTGTGTGTGAGAGAGAGTGCGCGTATGTGAGTGAGTGAGTGTGTATGTGCGAGTGAGTGTGTGTGTGTGTGTGTGTGAGTGAGTGCGTGTGTGAGTGCGTGTAGGCTATGTGAGTGAGCGAGTGAATGAGTGTGTGAAACGGCTCGCGATGACTGGTCGGAAAACAACGTGTAGTCTGACATGTTTCTTGTCCACGACATGACAAGATTTTTAGGAGTCAAAATCGTGTAATCTGACACAGTGACTATCGTAACAGACAAAAAATCGTGTAATCTGAACCAGGAATAACATCGGTTAATGGAAACACCGTCATTTCGCAATAGTTATTTATCAACATTTAGAAAAAATCGTAAAAGTTTTGTGCAAATCTGTAACGGAAACACGGCTAGTGAAACGTCTTTCTCTCTGCCAGTAGAGGAGGTCAGCGGTGACGTGTGTGTGGGTGACCTGGACAGACATACGGTCATCAGTCCAGGATCAGAGTCAGCTGACCCCAGCGCCACAGCGGCAGGTGCGTTACTCTCCACTTCTTTACCAGTTCAGCTTTTTCCCTGAAGTCCACTTGTAATGTCAGTCGAGGTTTCTTGCTCCTAAAACAGCCGTACTTTGGTCTTTGGGGATCTTTATAGCCATTGACTTCCATAGTAGGAAAAAAAGATACCATGGAGGTCAATGGGGTCCATCAACTGTTTGGTTACCGATATTCTTCAAAATATCTTCAGAATTAAAATTTTTAAGTTAACTATTCCTTCAAGAGACCTATTAGATTTAATATATATATATTTGTGTTGTTGGAAATACTTAAATTGTCCCATTCTCTCGTTCTCGTCTAGTGTCGTTCTCAGAGGTCCAGTCACCTGGAGAAGCTGTGGCGTGTCTCTCATCTCAAGCCCCGCCCCCTGTGAAGCCGTTGCCAAGCGACAGCACTGACATCACTCACGTGAGGCCGTCGTCACTGAAACAGCCTCCTGCCTTACCGCCGAAGCCATACAGCAGAATACCCAGCCATCTCACAGGTGACGCCCATAGACTGTAAAAAATATGGATGTAGCGTCTGTGACGTCACCCGTAGTTGTTTCTGAAGAGTATTTTTGAAGCCCAAAGTGGGCGGAGCTGGCCGTCGCCATCTTGGCAACGTCACTCCAAGATAAACGAAAATGCGCAGCGAGGCTGATTAGCTGAGGTGACGTGATGCTAACAGACAGCAGACAAACGGCTAGTAGTGACATCAGAGGCAATCCACCTGTCACTCAAGTGGCCACGCCCTTAATTATGCAGAACTTTAAGGCTTAATATAATTTAAACGGATGAGTTATAAAAAAATTCACCCCCTCACAGTCGTCATGAAGGGCAAAATTAGCAATACAGACCAAAAACACTTTTTGCACCAGACTGTAAACATGTTTTATTCTGCTGTAAAGTTGGGCATTTTAACATGGGGCTCTATGGGATTGAGCCTCTTCTGCAGCCGGCCTCTAGTGGCCAGTCGATGAACTGCAGTTTAACTCACTTCAGTGTTGATTCACGAGAGAGAGCATGAAAACACAACTCTGTCTCTTCTTCTCTTCAGAGACGCTTGCCAGACTGTCACCGCCTCTGCCTCCAAAGAAAGTGATGATATGTGAGCCAACGCCCTCGTTTGCCCTCAAATGTCTGCCATCCCACGCGCACACACACGCACACACACACACACACACACTCACACACGCTCACCCGCAGCAGTTCGCCACCCTGCCGCTGTCTCTGCACCCGCCCAGCCGCATCATAGAGGAGCTCAACAAAACACTCGCGCTCACCATGCAGAGACTCGAGAGGTGAGGACACACACACACACACTCTTGTACATCTATCTTTATGAGGACATTCATTGACACAATGCAATCTCTAGCCGCTTACCCTAACCTTACCCATCACAACTAAGTGCCTAACCCGACCCCTGACCCTAAACCGACCCTTGACCTCATTATAACCTGATCCCTAAAACCAAGTCTTGACCCTCAAACAGGCCTTTAGAGGCTCTCAGAAACTGAGGACCGGCCAACATGTCCTCACTTTACTCTCTTTGTCCAATGGTCTAAAACTCAAACTGGTTCTCACAAAGATAGTGTACACACACACACACACACACACTCTCTCACACTCACGTACTCACACTCACACAAGTGCTGTTTTTGTCCCAAATAGAACGAGTGCAAATGTGATATTAATTTTATAGAACAGTTCAATAAATAAGTTAATATTGTGTTATATTTGTTACATTCTGTTTTTGTTACATTTTTCCAATCAAAAAAAATATTACCCATAAAGCCAAGCAGAACTGTTGTGGTGTCTCAGAGTAACACAGCGGTGCTTCGTTTCTGAATGAATCAGCGTTTTGAGTGAATCAATCAGGTGAACCAATGATTCAATGACTCATTCATAAAGAGAGCCATTTACTTCATTCCTGAATGAATCAGCCGTTTGAACGAATCGAAAGAATGAATGAATGATTCAATGACTGACTCATTTTAGACATTTACCTCCCCCTACTAGCAGTTTTAGTTTCTTATTTAAAGGATTATTTCATTAAAAAAAAAAAAAATCATATTTCCATATTAATAAAACCCATTAAAGACATAGTTCACCCAAAAAGGAAAATTCTGTTACTCGCCCTCAAGCCAAAGTTTGTGTAATAAATTCTGTTATAAAATAAAATATATTTTTTCTAAAGCTATTTTTAGTAATGTCTATTTGAAGCTTTTCTCATTTAACACAATAATGACTTTAAATGATCTTTTGTGGGGTAATTTCTCAGACAAATTTGATGTGTGATTAACTTGCGATTAATTAATCGCCACATCGTGTAATCAGTTAGATTAAACTTTGAATCTTGACAGCCTTGCGCTGAACACATATTCTGCGCTGGTTTTCCAGTGTTTTCTATGTAAACGTGTAGACGAACACCTTTGACCGTTGCACAGAAGCCATGTAAAGTTAAAAGAAGTTCAACTTGTCTCAATAAACATGTCTCAAGACTCCCCGTATTCTACAGCATCTCATGTTTTTAAACGCAAAAGCGTTTTCTGTGTGATCGGCGCTTTGTATAAAAAACATTCTCAGCCAATCAGAATCCATCCTGCTTTCGAGACAGACGACAAAACTGCTGCGCTTATGATAAACAGAACGAAACCATCCGCTGGTGTGAACGCTAATGTAGTTATCGTTCTTGGTGTTAACGGGCCTTTATACAAATTGTTTTAAAGCATCTTCACTGTAATAAACATGAAAATAACAGTGTTAATGTTGTAAAATTCATCAATTATGAAACAAATTCAATTTCATCTATAAGAAGACAATAGTGAAGACAATACTACAACATAATCAGTTATTAATATTTTGCTGGTTCACACTTGTTTTTACATTGTGTTCATAATTTCTCTGTAACAACTATGTAATATGCTTACAAAATCTTTAACACATTTTTAATAATATTTGAATAAAGGAAGATAATACATATTAAATACATGTAAAAATCAATACATTTAAAAACTTTCAGTATTTGACTTAACTATTCTAATAAGTTACCATCTGAACTTTGCATCCCTGAAATACACACCTATCGTGTGTGTGTGTGTGTGTGTGTGTGTGTAGTTCTGTACTGCAGGCGATGCCATCTGTCCTGATGGAGACGGAAGAGGAAAAGGAGAACAGAGATTCAATGCACCAAACTCCCGCCAACACACACACTCTCATCACACACACCTTCAGCACACACGAGGAAGAGGACGAGGAAGAGGAGGATGACGACGACTCGCTGTTTACAAGTACGAGATCTGGCAGGAAATACTGTGTGTGGTGTGTGTGTGTGTGTGTGTGTGTGTGTGTGTGTGTGTGTGTAAACTAAATCTCTGTGTGTGTGTGTGTGTGTCTGTTTATGTAAACTAAATCTCTGTGTGTGTGTGTGTGTGTGTGTGTGTGTGTGCAGGTACACTGGCTTTAAGGATCTTACGGAAAGATTCGCTGGCGATCAAACTGAGCAATCGCCCGTCGAAGAGGGAACTGGAGGATAAAAACATCCTCCCGATGATGAGTGACCAGGAGCGACTGGAGTCCCGACAGCAGATCGGCACCAAACTGACCCGGTGAGGAACACACACACACACACCTCAAACTATAAAACCAGTACAACAAAACTTTTGGTGCCTGCAAGAAAATAAATGTTATCTTGAAAATTATATTTAAAAAAATAATTACTTTATTTCAGCTAGTTGCCAATATTTCTCATTTATTTATTATTTATCTCATAACTTGATGTACTAAAATAACAAACTGAAACTGAAACAAAAATAAGTCTAAAGTAACAGTATAAAAATGTCAAAAACACACAACAAAATTACAAAAACTTTAAATTATATAAAAATTAATACAAATCTATATGGACATTGAAAAAAATTAAAATGTCAAAAACAAATCAAAATGTCTAAATTTGATGAAAATGAAAGAAAAATATGTGAAATTAAAATGAATAAAATCTACTTAAACTTTAATGAACATTTTAATAAATAGATTTTAAAAAAGTAGAATTTAAAAAAATAAAATGAATAAAATTTACATAGAAATTTTAAAAAAGTATAAAAATGTCAAAAGCACAACAAAATTACTAAAACTTTAACAAAAATTAAAATTAACATGGAATTTATAAAAAAAAATTATGTAATAAAAATTAAAATCTAAATAGACATTTTTAAAAAATATATAAAATGAGAATAAACACAAAATTACTAAAACTTTAATGAAAATTAAAAATAAACATGGAAAAATAAACTTTAATAATAACTTTAACTTTAATAAAAATTAAATAATGAAATAAAATCTACAGACATTTTTTTAAAAAGTGCATCTAGTTAAGAATAATCCAGTAGTGTTTGATTGACACAATCACAGCCAATCAGAACATATCTGATTTTCACATGCAGCTGTGGAGGGCGATTTTGAACCAATGAGATTTCAATGTGGGCGGAGTTACACTTCTATTAAAATAGAAGCGAACTGGCAAACAAAATGCATTGCGTTTCGAGTATTTTGGTATTGTGATTAAATTGTAAATGATCACTTGCTGCTATTTCGTCAGTTTGTGTTTGTCATTTTTAATAAATGAAGCTTGTTTTGGATCTGTGTCCAGTCGTCTCAGCCAGAGGCCGTCAGCTGAAGAACTGGAGCAGAGAAACATCCTCAAACGTAAGACAAGCTGTCACTCAAACACAAGCATCACGAGTCCGTGAGCTTCAGACTCAGTGTTTGCTCTCTGTCTCTCGTTCAGCTCGCAACGAGCAGGAGGAGCTGGAGGAGAAACGCGAGCTGAAGAAGCGGCTCTCCAGGAAGGTGAGGTTTCCCAAAATCCTGAGCTTTTTGGCTGTTTCTATAGCAACAAGCTATTCTAGGTCGCGGCACAGATTAGATTAGTTACGCAACATCTTTAGGTGTGTTTCGTTTCATTTCCTCTGCGCTTTGTGTGTTTAGCAGGGGTGGACTTGAGTGAATTACAGATACTACCGGTCAAATATTACTCCAAGTAAAAGCTGTAAAGAATAAAGAAAGCTGTAAAGAAAGCTTTTAGAATGTTATAAAACCTAGAAATTAAACTGAAATTAAACTGGCTTTAACAAACTGCAAATCAGGAAGAGCTGTTAGCCATGGATGCGCGCACTGCGCCGAGGATCTGTCTTCGTCCCGTTTTGCCATCAGTTGATCAGTAATCGAAGACAATGATGGGAAATCGCTGAACTTAATGACACGTGACCCTACAAGAGTGATCACTGATAGGCTGTCTGTCACCTGCAGAAAACCAATCACGCTTTAGAGATGAAAAAAATTGTTACTACTTTCTACTCGAGGACCTTGAAGAAATGAGTAAAAAGTACGATATTGTTTTTCAAATGTTGTGAAGTTAAAGTAAAAAGTTTCCAGAAAAAATAATACTCAAGTAAAGTACAGATACTCAAAAAGTGCACTTAAAGGGGTGTTAATGCCCTTTTCACAAGATGTAAAATAAGTCTCTGATGTCCCCAGAGTGTGTGTGTGAAGTTTTAGCTCAAAATACCCCACAGATATTTTTATATAGCATGTTAAAATTGTCACTTTTTGAGGGTGAGCAAAAACACACCGTTTTGTGTCTGTCCCTTTAAATGCAAATGAGCTGCTGCTGCCGGCACAGGGGGCGGAGCTTCAAGAGCTGGTGTCCTTTTACCTCACACACACATGCACTGAACATTTCAAAAACGTTTAGCCTTTTATGTTCAAACCGGAGTCAGACAATGATGGAGAGACTCAAGAAGAAGTGACAACATGTAGAAGCAACAGGACATTATAAAGCGTGTTCAGGGGGCGGAGTTTATGTAAATGTTAGGGTTGGTGATGTCACTAACCCGGGAGGAATGTGGTGTAGTCTCTACCAGCCGTTTGTTGTAGTCCTTAAAAAGCGATTTCTTTAAAAGCAAATATCTCCCTTTGCTTTGAACTTTGAGCGTCGTAACTTTGCAGGTTTGGTTTATGCTCAAACAGCAACATTACACACTAACTAAAGTTAGAAAAGTGAAATCATAATCAACCACCCCTTTCAGTCCAGTCCTCCAGTAAATGTCCTTTGTTCTGTCCACCTCTGGTGCTCAGCTGAGCCAGAGACCCACCGTGGAGGAGCTGCGAGAGGCCAAGATTCTCATCCGCTTCAGCGATTACGTGGAAGTGGCCGAAGCTCAGGATTACGACCGGCGAGCGGACAAACCCTGGACGAGACTCACCGCTGCCGATAAGGTCCCGCATCATCACACTGCTCAACATCACACACTGTTCTCACACTGACACATCTGCACGGTTGATGGTTGACTCTGAATCTACATGCACCAATGTTATCAAACAAGTATTCATTACTTCAGTGAGCTCATTGTTTCTGCATTCAATTATTACATTGTTTAAATTGTTTAATTAAAATTTTAATTATTTTTTTTAGCTAACTGTGATTTTGTATATGTACATTTCTGAAATACATAACTCAGACAGTTTCCTCTGATAACAGATCACTGTAAATTGTAATATGGACTCATGTATTTTCTGTAAAGCTGCTTTGAAACGATGTGTGTGTGAAAAGCACTATACATATAAATGTGAATTGAATTGAATTGAATGGTTTAACATTTAATAATTTTAGTTTTACTGTAATTTTACTGTTAAAAATATTATTTTATATATAAATGGCACTGCACGGCTGATTCTGGATTTGTCTCTCACAGGCTGCCATACGCAAAGAACTCAATGAGTTCAAAAGCACAGAGATGGAGGTGCATGAGTCGAGTCGACATCTAACCAGGTGACCACACACACTCTCACACACACACACACACACACACACTCACTCACTCACTCACTCACTCACACTCACACACATTCTCACACACACACACTCAAATGCACACTCACTCAAACACACACACTCAGACACTCACTCACACACGCACACATTTCTGACAAAATGTTAATTGCTGCAGTAAATGTGTAAAATATTTTTTAAAAATTAAAACGGGTTGAATGAATGATTCAATGACTCACTCATAAAGACTTGACTTGTTTCATTACTGGATGAATCAGTGTTTTTGAGCGTATCTCTTGAACGAATGATTCAATGACTCACACGTTTTAACAGTCTCTTGTCTCCACCTACTGGTGTAACGCTGTAATGATACACTCTTTATTTGAAGCGTCAAGTTACTTTTAAAAGGTGATTTACTCTATTTTGATCTCTAACGCAGACATCAGTGTTTATATCAGGACTATATACTTTTGTCCCAGTACTTCTACATGACAACACAGATCTGAATGTTCAAGCTTTAACAGACAGAGCTGAATCGCTGTCTTTTAGGAATAAGATCACATGGATGTTTGAATCAAGATTGCGATCTTTTAATGATAAATCATGCAGTTCTACATCTTAGTGTGAATATGGTTTAACTCTTGGCACTCAGATCAAAAATGATCAAAGAAAAGCTGTTAAAAATGCAGCTGCAAGTTGGTAAAGAGTGATGTTCAAGGACATACGTGACCCTGGATACCAAAACCAGTCACATGTCGCACGGGTATATCTGTGGCAATAGCCAACAATACATTGTACAGGTCAAAATTATCGATTTTTCTTTCATGCCAAAAATCATTAGGATATTAAGTAAAGATCATGTTCCATGAAGATATTTAGTACATTTCCTACCGTAAATATATAAAACATTTATTTGTGTGAGTGAATGCAGCACAATCGCCAACATAAATGAACAACTTTAAAGGAGATTTTCTCAATGTTTCGATTTTCAGATTCTATTCTGACTTTCTAATAATCTTATCTCTGCCAAATATTGTCCTATCATAACAAACCATACATCAATGAAAAGCTTATTTATCCAGCTTTCAGATTATATATAAATCTCAATTTCATAAAATTGACCCATGTGACTGGTTTTGTGGTCCAGGGTCACATATGGAATATGGACAATGTTCATGCGCTGTATTTGCAAGGTATGGACACAACATGCTTTGAACTACCAATACACGTTATACACGTTAATCACTTGCTCACTCCTATTACCTGTTACAAGACCCGTTATTGTCTTCGGACAACTTTGATGAACTGCCGACTACTGTAGATGTCATCAAGTCATGCTCTTGTGGGATGGGCATCATGTTGTTTCTGACCCAGTCTGATGTTCTCCACAGGTTTCATCGGCCGTAGTGACGAACCAGTCGACCAGTGAACTCTCTCTTATGGAGCCGTTAAGACTTTAATGGGACTCTGAACAGCGGCACACTTATCAGGAATCACACGGCTCAGAGCGACAGATCCCGAGCGGATCCTCGGACTCTCGCCACACGTCCATGTGCTGGTGGAGATAAACCAGAAGTGTGCCGATATTTCTGTATATTCTGACATGATATCACATGCTCTTCGCCATGAGTTTCTCTTTCTTTCCTCCAGGCGATGGTGTTTAATGCAGCAGAAATGGTGGAGTTGATTTCCTACATGTATGAAGTGATTCCACAGATTCCTTTTAGCTTTTAAAAACATGGAAACCAACTTCTTTATTGAGCGCAGACCACATTATTACACACAAAACATAGTCCACACTTCTTGCGCTTTTCATTTTGGACATTTATGCATCTGTCAGACGCTTTTATCCATTGCATTTTTTATCAGTTCATGCATTTTCTTGGGAATCAAACCCAAGAGCTTGGCGTTACTAGCGCTGCTAATGCTACTAGAAAACGTTTCTCAGAATCACAAAAAACGTCTTAAGAGAGGACCTATTATGCCCTTTTACATCGTCTTGTTTCTAGGCTCTACCAGAACAGGTTTTCCTGCTTGAATGTTGATTATTTTCAACGAGTCTGTGTTTCCCAAAAACACAGTTTTAACGAACATTCGCTAACAGCATCGCAGAGTTGTGTGTTTGGAGCGACAGATCTCCTGCGGTTAGAAGCAGTCTCTAGTTTTCATGACATGTGGACTCAATAAATCATTATCTTGAGCAGAATAATCAAGCTGACATTCAGTACAATCTATATCTTTTATTTAGAATACATACAAATGTCATTTACGTCTTTTAGCTTGTCGAGAGATTTAAAGTGTAGTTGTTGAAGAGTGCATGTGTGAACGAGCTCTAGTGTGAGAACGAGTCGATGATCGAATCTGGAAATAAAGCAAAATAACTGAGAAAAATGAGAAATATTCCTCAGATGCACGTCTGTAGTTTATAGCAAAACATCGATCATTAATTCGATCTCAAACAGATTCATTAACAGTAGTTATTACTCCAACACCTGCGTGACGTCATTAACCAACGTGTGTTTGAACGACCAATTTGCTACAATATGGTTTCGGGAAACAGTCGTGACTCGCTAGTTTTCTTCAACGATGTATCGTACTATTGTAGTGAAGCACGAGTTACGCGTTGTACGAGAAACTCACCCGTTTAGTTCCTGTCTCTATGAAGCCCCTCCTTCTGAAAAGCACACTGTGCTCTGATTGGTCTGCTGGATCAGTGTGTTGTGATTGGTCGAGCGCTTCGAGTGTGTTTGGTAAATGTCCCGCCCCTTACCATAACCGCCAGTTTAACACACTACTAACTAACTCAACCAGGCCCCGCCCCTTTCTTCTGCGTATGAATTATTATAATGAGGAATATTGTGACGTGTTCGTTCCCGGAAGAAACTCACGACTACAGTGGAGGCGTTTCAGGAGTTCAGAAACACTGACTCTGATATAGAGAAGAACTTTTTCATGCTCAAACAGCAACATTACACACACTAAAGAAAGATGAACATGGACAAAAAGCATAATAGGTCCTCTTTAACCAATAGCATAAAAGCAGACTTGTGTCACGCCCACAATACTGACCAATCACAGCGGAGACGTTCCCGACAGGCTCGTGCTGAGCAACAGGACAGAGCAATAATGTGATCGTCTGACTGTATATTTATGGCTTTTTTTTCTCTCTTTTGTCTTGATATGCGCTCAACGGCGCTCGGTCATGTGATCCAGTCGGTCATGTGATCGAGTGTAGGGCGCACCCTTTAAACTCTACAGGGCGTCCCTGTTGCCAAAATAAAAACCAAAACATTCAAGAAACTCACAATAATCAGCGTTGCATTTTGTATTTTAGTAACAATGAACACATAAATTGTAACAGTAACACTTTACAATAAGGTTTCATTAGTTAACTACAATTGTTTTTATTAGTATTAATGTTCATTTCAACATTTACTTCCACATTTTACAATAAGGTTTCACTTGTTCACATGAACCAACAATGAATAATACTTTTAATTAAAGCATTTATTAATATTTCAACATTTACTAATACGTTATTGAAATCAAAAGTTGTATCCATTAATATTATTTAATGGATAAGATCAACTAAGAATAAACTAACGTTTACTAAATTAATAAATACTCTAATGAATGTATTGCTCATTGTTAGTTAATACATCAATTAATAGTAACAAACGGGACCTTATTGTAATTTGTTACATTTTTAAAAATGAAATGTATTTGTAAACATTAATTAATGCACTGTGAACTAACATGAACAAATGTATTTTTATTAACTGTGACGTTAAAGGTTGTAATAAATATATTTCTCACTGTTAGTTATTAGCACATTAGCTAATGTTAACAAAACACGAGAGCGTACTGTAAATGCTACTATTGTACATTTTTATGTTGATATATTATTTATAAACATTTTTAACTGACTTTGATACTGAACACATTGGCAGGGCATTAAATGAAAAAAATCATCCAAAAAAAAATATTATTATTTATATTTCTGTCTTTATTTATTCACACTCATCAGTTTTCTTTTTTCTGTGGATCATTTAAAGGGACTTTTTGAGAATTTTAAGCACTTTTCCAGACGATCTGCTTCTTTAAGTGACCTCACACACACACACACACACAGGTTTTCTGTTTCTCTCTGCAGAGAGCGAGCGAGCATGTGGTGTAACGTACTGTCACTCCTGAATGATGTGTGCAGATTCTGATGTAAAGGAACCTAATAAAAGATGAACTACACACACGTGTGCTTGAGTTCCTGTCGTCTCACACCGCGTGCATGGGCGTCCCGCAGTGTTTGTGCCACAGATCGATGGCTTTGGTGACGATGGCGTCTGTGTTCTCCTGTGGCAGCTGTAGAGAGAGTGTGTGAGATCTTAACACACACGTACAGGAGCGCGTTTGTTAAACATCAGACAGAAAGGTCCATTTCTGGGTTCAATATGAGGTCTATAAACATAATCTGTGGCACAGTGTTATTTAGAGAGGAAAATAAAATAATTTATTGAAAATAATTTTTCTTTTTTAATTATACATTTTTATTTAAGCATTTTTAGTTAATTTTAGTGTTTTTGTCATGCATTTTAAAACATTTAATTATAAATAAATCAAAATTATACATTTTTATTTCAGTATTTTTTGTTAATTTTAGTCAGTTTTAGTAATGTTGTTTTGTCATGCTTAAGAGTATTTTAAATACGGGTGCATATAAACATCAGACAAAAAAGTCAAGTACAGAAAAGGGATTTTCTGGGTTCAATATGAGGTCTATAAACATAATTTGTGGCATAGTGTTATTTATTATAATGAGGAAAATAAAATAATCCCGTGTTCCTCAATTACAACAGTAGTTCATATAATAATAAAAAATAAAATTATAAAATAATTCCTTGTAATGGACATACAGTGTTATTTAAGTATTGAGATACTATTCTAGTTTTTATTAATATTTTGAATTTTTTTAATATATATTTCTTTTTTTGTGTGTTAATTTTAGTTAAAGTTTTAGTAATTTTGTTGTTTTTGTCATGTATTTTAAAATATTTAATTATTTTAAAAAATAAAATTAAAAAAAATATATACATTTTTATTTCAGTATTTTTTGTTCATTTTAAAGTTTTATGAATTTTGTTGTGTTTTTGTGTCATGTTTGGAATATGTTAATATTTTTTTCAAAAAAAAAATATATATATATTAAAAATATACATTTTTATTTCAGTATTTTTTTGTTAATTGTAGTTAAAGTTTTATAATTTTTGTTGTGTTTTTGTCATGTTTAGAAATATTTAAATATTGTAAAATAAAAATATATTTCAGTTTAAGTTATTTTAAATGAGAAATGTTGCTGTAGCTGATATTTTCAATATTTAATTTCAGCTAACTGAAAGTTTATTTTATTTCAAGTAACAACATTTTTTCTTTTATTTTCCAGTTTTAGTTGTATATAATAACTGCAGTCTATGGGACGAGAGCACTGGAGGATTTGAAAGAAGAAACAAAAAACTGTTGTTATGTCACAGATTAATTAACATGTACTGACATTCCCTTAAAATAATAAATGTTTGCACATATGTAACTGAATTAATGAAGTGCTTACGTTAGACAGGAAGTTGTAGACTCCATCCGGGTGACTGATTCCCATCAGCAGGATCTTATAACTGAGCAGAATCTCCACGGCAACAAACACCAGAATCTTACAGGAGCCGCTGATCACCTTATCCCACACCCTGCCGGCCAATCACACGACAGCACAGTCAGCCAATCAGCCAATCACAACAAACCAGAAACTATGTTCTGAATACTGTAGAACAACAATTATTCATATAAGAGATGACAACTGGATGCTACTCATGCAACATAATGAGGTCATGTGACAGTATGGTTGACTGACAGAAGTCAGTGAACTACAATTAAAACTGCATTTAAAAAAATCAATAATAAAAATGTTAATAACTGGTTTTATTAGTCAAAAATAATAGGGGAAAAAAATCAAAAACTGTTCTGCATGGTTATTGAACTATTTTTTTAAAAACATTATTAAACATTGTTATTATTATAATAAATATTATTATTTATTATAGTCAAAAAGGAAACATTAATATCAATACTGTATGTTCTGAATGGTTATTGAACACTTAAACCAACATATATATATATTTTTTAAATTATAAAGTATAATAGTAATAATAATAAATGTTGTTATTATTACAGTCAAAATAACAGAAAAAAAATGTTTAAAAAAATCTTTTCTGCATGGTTATTGAAGACTTACACCAACATTAAAATGACTATTATTACTTATTATAGTGTCAAATAGTAAAAATCAATAAAAAATACTGTATGTTCTGCATGGTTATTGAACACTTAAACCAACATAACACTTATTTAAAACT
>NC_139980.1:34280664-34325664 GCF_963993115.1 Abramis brama
GCGGAAGTTCCTCTGAGGATCTTCAGCCATGATCAAGCTGGAACACAACATCATGATGATGATGATGACGCTTTATTAATCATAATGAGACTATGGTAACTCTATAGTGTTAGATCACATCAGTGTCACAGTTGCTATAGAACAACAAAGGTATAACATTACTTTGATACAGTACCATGGTATTACCACCATGGCACCCAAGAAGTACTTTACCTTTCCTTCCTTTAAGTTTAAAGAATACCACGGCTCATGTAAAGTTAGTTTAACGTTTGACATTCGTTAGACGTTCCCATTAAACTATCTGTGCATTTCATGTTTTCAACTCAGATGTACAGTATAAACACGTCCTTTACAGCACAAGCCTTATCTCAAGAAATAAAACATTAATTAGCCCTATAAATCAATTAAATAATTTAACCATATGACATTATGATATCAAACTAATAGTAAAATGTAGAAATTTTTTAAATATCCCTTTTATTGCACAAGGCTCTGTTTTGGGAATTCAAACAACTCAAACAAACTTTATTAAAAAAAAAATACCAGTATAATAATGAAAAACAAACCTTGTGCATTATAGGGAATATTATTTTTAATACTTTACAGCTGGATTGATACCTTTAGGTCAAACGGTGTTGTAGTTTAATGGATTTACAGTATTGCACACATTTAAAGTTGAAAAATTATTATAAAACATATAAATGCTAATTCCAAAAATGGAGCCTTGTGCAATAAAAGGAGTATTTTTCTATTTTCTACATTTTACTTTAAGTTTGATATCATAATGCCATATGGTCAAAATGTTTAATAAGAATTATAGGGCTAATTAATGTATATTCTTGAGATGGGGCTTGTGCTGCAAAGGACATTTGTTAAAGTAAATCTGAGTTGGTTTGAGCTGAAAACATGAAATGCACAGATAGTTTAATTGGTGTGAAACCGAACGTCTAACGAATGTCAAACGTTGAACTAACTTTACCACAATAGCTCAGAGATAGTAATACTATGGTATTTGTGTTAGTGTAGAAGTAGAACAAAAAATACAAGGTACGACAGTTATTATATCTATGGTAAAACCACGGTAAACTGATGTAAGACACGTCTGATATGTTCCTCATAGAAAAACAAAGTGTTAAGACGCATTAATGTTTAAAAATCACAGATTATTCCGCAGAACTCACCAGGCCTCAGTCTCATCCGCGGTGTTTCCTGAGCACAGACCCGAGGAGTGATTCACCGATCCCCCGTAGCATTCAGCTCACTTTCAGACTGCAGGAGCAGGGTTATCATCTTCAGATCTACATAGGGAAACTGTGAATGAGTCTGCCTGAATCTGCAGTCTTGTGCTTGCAGCTTTCTGCCCTCGGAAGTGAATCACGTCCTCGTGTTGTTGTACTACCGCCCGTGTCCGGCAGGAGGCGCTCATAGACCCCTCGCTGTCAATATGATACAATAAATGTAGTATGCATTTATAATTAAGTTTTTTAAATATTCTTTGTGTATGTGTGTGTGTGTGTGTGTGTGTGTGTGTGTGTGTGTGTGTGTGTGTGTGTGTGTGTGTGTGTGTGTGTGTGTGTGTTTGAGAGAGAGAGAGAGAGATGGGTAGGTTTAGGGTATAGGTTTAGTGTAAGAGGAGAGAATATAATTTTTTTCCAGAATAAAAATCATTACGTCCATGGAATGTCCCAATTTAGATAAACTTAAAAAGACAAATAGAAAATGCACTCGTTCTTGACTGAATAACTTTTGTAACTATATTGTGTATATTTGTATATTTATGTATATTTTATTTATAAACTGCAGTGTTATTTTACATTTGATCAAAAATCAAAGTCCAACCTGAAAATTCAAACCTGAAAATTAAGGAAGATTGGATAGACAAGACCAGACAGTGTTTGTTTCAATTATCTTCTTTATTGTTACTCACTTTACCTACAATCATAATAAAACAAACATGAAAACTTTTGCGGTGATCTGTGGTATCAAACCAGCATTTGAGTCCAGTTGAATATCAAGAACAGCTGATAACATAAATAATGAACAATACTGATCTAATTACCATGAGACATCATATTTTCTATGTAATTATTTTTTACTCTTTTATTCTGCATGCAGAGACATATTAATAAACATATTAACAGGATATGTGCACAGCAAGTGATACTGTAATATTATTGGAAGACATGTATAGACACACTGCGACGAATAACAAATGCATCTCAAATGTCTATGTATTGTATCTATGTAACTAAATATGTAGTGGTCAAAACAATTAAGATAGTTTGAACTCACCGACCCACCACCAGCATTATAACTAATATTTTTTAAACATATTTTCTCTCTCTCTTCCTTAACACGTTCTTTACCTCTGAAAATGCTCTAAAATGTCTAAATTATGTATCATACTTTACATAAACTGGTGATTTTTTTTTTTTTTTTTTTAAAGATTTTCTAAAAGACAAGATTTGTGACATTTGAGTCTAGAGAATCATTCGCACCCAGTCAAGCAGATAAATCATACAATTTAAATATAACTATCATACTGAATATTAAATAAACATGATTAAAAATAAAAATTGCATCATACTTTGCGTAGTCTTTTTTCACATTAGGCTGAGAGGAAAGTCACCCCCCCCCCCCCCCAACCCCCCCACCCCCTCTCTCTCATTTAGTCTGATGGATCTGATTTCCAGGGTCAATAATGTAATTTAGGTGATTTTTCACTCTGAATGACAGTGTTCATGTGATAATCCATGAACTCTGCAGAGAAAAGGGAATAAAATCTTTCACTGAGACATAAATACATTTCGAACACAATCAAACTTCATTACTGACAAATGCTTGGCGAATATGAAACATTAGTAACACTTTACATTATGGTTCCTTAGTTAACATTAGTTAATGTACGAATCAGCATGAACTAACAATGAGCAACACATTTGTTACAGTATTTATTCATCTTTGTTTATGTTAGTTTTTAAAAATACAGCTAAAAATCACTCCGCCCAAGTAGCAGTGCTTCGCTTTCTGAGAATATAGTTCCCAGTATGTATAGATCATAGACTGTAATTATGACCTATACTAGGACCAGTCACCGGGGGGCGATCGAGATGTTTTAGCTTCACTTTTCAGGGCTTGTGCTCATAGGCTTGTGCTGCACGCACTTCTTGATGAATATCAGATGATGTCACCAACGTCTCCTCACTGACGTCATTCACTTCGAAAACTTGTCTGCCGCCATCTTGAGTACCTGATTCACCTCAGTCGCAAAGAAACTAGCTAGCTATGCCTTCAATATGTTGTGCGGTGGGGTCCAACAACAAAAAAGGAGACCCCAAAATATCCTTTTACAGGCTACCTCAGGACGAAAAAAGACGCCGTAATTTGCGGGTGGGACATGTCCCCACCACTTTCGAAACATCTCACGGCACGAATGTACCAATACAAATAAACAAAACTGGTTAACTAGCAGAGCATTCATTTCATTCATTTGTTAAATAAGGGGTGATCTAGCACTGAAATGTGTTGTTTCTGAAATCAAGTGATCAAAGTGCTCGTTGCCGCTGCGATCAGTGGCGCTGATACTGTGTTTGTTTGTGGCTCGCGCACAACAACGTCTATCGTCTTCACTCGGACGCGCGCTTCAGTGTGGAGAGACTCTCTATTCGTTCCGGTGAAATTACAAAACAAACTGCACACAAACGTGTCCCTGCCTGATATACAACCACTGATAAATATAATCGGTTTTGATGAGAAAAAAAAAAAATAATTATATGAGTGCGGATTAGAACCCAGAACCTCTGACATGCTTGGCAAAAGTTCTGCCCCTGGACCATTTAAACACACACTTAAAATAGTCGGATCAACATATAGTATCATTGAATGCCAGGATTGGTAGTTCGAGGTGCGAAATGTTGTCTTTCGTAGCCATTTACTGTATCCGTACGAACCTGTAAATAGTTGCAAGCTAGCTAGTTAATGCTTGTCAGTACCATAGACAGTACTCGGTAGGTACTCAAAATGGCGGCAGTCAACTGGAAAAAGAGCGGATGACGTAAGAGGTCACGTGACTGATATTCATGTATACGGTTAGAAGATGGCTGTGTCTCACGTGACCTTGTTATTTGCATAGACAGTAAAAGAAATGGACACAGCGACCCCATTGGATTCAATGGAGAAAAGTGAAGTCAATTAGAAGCACTCACTTCCTGATGGCTGAGCGACTGCGCAGACTCAAACTGAGCTTGAAGACGTAGATGTGACGTGAGCAACCCGTCTGTCTTCTAGTAGCTGTGCCAAGAGAAATCTGAATCATTCCCTTCCGAAACTTGCGAGAGCTTCTCCTCCTGTCCATACGGTAATCTCTCTACTGTGCGACAGAGAGTCGCGTGGTTATGGCTATTTTTACAAAAACGGCTTCTACGGGGCCATAACGTAAGATACAAGGTAAAGGAGCCTTTTATACATTTTCGTGTTTCTTTAGAAATAAATAATGGACAAATGGAGTCTTTAAACGCCTCAGATGTAAAGTTATTCGCTGTCAAAGTGACGCCAAAATGAATGGGAGTCAATGGAATGCTAACAGCAGGTGATGGTCCGCTAATCAATGGCGGCGCCCGGGGAAGCTTCAGTGTTTTCCCAAAACACTGTCCCCCTGGTTATTTGTACACGCTGTGACTATACACATCACAACATGTAAATAGGAAAATGTTGGCATTATTTTGTCACTTATTGGGAGCAGTATGCTAGCTGGAGCCATTTACCTCCAGTCTTTGTGCTAAGCTAGGCTAGCGGTGGGTGCGTCAGACAGAGTTACGGCACGCAGATGAGAAGGGTGTGTATGGACTTATCTAACTCTGGGGGATACGGGGAATAAGCTAAAGTCCCAAAAAGTCGGCGTGTTCCTTTAACTAATGAACCCTATATTGTAAAGTGTTACCGAAACATTTAATAGTCTGAAATATGAAGCATGCTTTACTTACAGTATCTGATACTTTACTTCAGTACGTATATCTGATGTTGAAGGCAACAGGTCCTCTGATGTTAAAGCCGAGGTAGAAAGACACCTGGCCTTGTCTGTACACACTGGCCGGTTTATGAGGAGTGACTTGAATCTGTTTCCCATCTCTAATAGCGAACACTTCCTGATTTTTCTTGACCTCGCCGCTGATCCGCTGGAGACAATTAACGTCACCGTCTAAGAGGAGCTCCAACGAGTCAGGAGGATCATTCAGTTGTAGTTCTGAGCTGTGAACCAGTTTCTGCAAACCCTTCCCGTCCCCAAAGAAGAACAAAGGCACCAGATAGCGACCGCGAAGGTATTTCTGATACTTCTTCTCATATGATTCACGCATATATAGGACACAATTTTCCAGGTCTGGAGGGTCCGGGATTCTTGGCTGCGCTTCATCAAACCAAAAGAGCAAAAGAATCAAGAGGTAAAACTCTGGACTTCTGTATTTCTCTTCGTTCACCCAAAGTTTGTGTAAGCTGGCCTGGAGCTCTTTTGCTTCTTCAGACCGCTCATCAAACACACTCAGGAGGATGTTGGCAGAAACGTAGAGAATGTTCTGGGTTTCGTCATCAGATTGTGGATTTTGAAATGCACTCTGATTTTGTTGAAGCACACTGATATCAGATTTGGGGAAATGAAGTAGTCCTCCAAAAGACTTCATTCTTTTCTCATTCAGGGTGGCTTCATCAGTCTGCTCCTCCTGTGCAAAGTATCGCTTATAACACTCTTCAATTTCTTTATGAAGGTAGGGCGGGTCACTTTTACTGATCCTTGGTCTTGAGAATGTCAGGTACCATTCAAAGAAATCATATCTATCCTCAACGTCACCTTTGAGATCACTGATGAGTTTACTGTATTTTTGTTCAAGAGGGTTTTTTGCACTTAAATCATACATGATCTTGCACACCTGGAGACATCCAAAGTAGCCCCTGTTGTTGAAAATGGTGTTGTCTTCTGACTCGCCTTTAGCTGCTTTTTCTTCCTCTTTAAACGCTGTAACAGCAGACTTTGCAATGCCCAAAACCACATCTGTGTCTGTGCGTGTTTGTTCTTTCAGAATGGTCCGCAAGTGGTTTTTGTGAACCTGCCCCAGTGTATCAATAATATACGATTTTTTGGGAGGTCTGGCAATGGCTTCTTTTGCCCAGCTTTCTGCCTCATCAAATTTGTTTCCTTTTTTTACCACAATGTAATAAAAACGTGCAAGTGCTTGAGGATAAAAAGGGTCTTTGGTGAACAAACCTGAACCCAGCTTCAACAAATAAATGCATTCCTCTTGATTCCTCGTGAGGTCAAGAATCAGTTTGGAAAACTTGTCCTTTTCTGTGTCGACCCTTATGGTTAACATTCTCTTGCAAATCCGCATGTAATCACTCTCCTTTCCTTTTACCATGTTTTGCAAGAAGTCAGAAGCGATGTTGAATCTTGTCAGTTTGTTCTCAGTGAGCATATTCACACATGCATCAGCAATCATTGGATGTGCCATGCGTATGTAGTCGGTGTTTGGTTTTCCTAAGGAGAATGTGACTATGAGATCAATGAAAGGCTTCATTGCTGCTTCCAATGGACCATTTTCCTCGTCGGAGGGACGGCCTGTTTGTGCAATGAATTCCTCGCACAAAAGCTTCGACAAGTGTGAGCCTGGGACGTATGAATTTATCAAAGCCAAAAAACTGAGAAGTCTTGTGCTTTTGGACTTTGGATATTTTTTAACATGTTGGACCATTTCTGCTGTGATCAGTTTCTCGGCGTCCTCTTTCCTGAAACCTCCCCGCATTATGTTGAAGGCATGGAAGTTCTCTGACATTGTCTTGTATTTCTTACTCAGCTCTCGTTTTTTTTGATCAAACCTCTCTTTCTCGTTTGGAGTGAGCGTCATTGTAATTTCCACACTGCCTGTTCCTGGACCAGTTGTAGTTGTGCAGTTTAAAATGATCACAGCTGGAGTGTCTGTACTGATGTCCCTCGTACGTATTTCGTCAGTCAGGTTTTTCCAGAGAGAATTCTTGATTGGCTGATCATTGTTTGAGTTTTCCTTGGTGTCCAGCAACAGGAGCACTGTTTTCGGATCATGTCTTGCATGTTGTTCATTAGACAGGAGAAAAAGGTCCACCACTTGTTTCGGCAGCTTTTTATCGTCTAAATCAGAGTCGATCACTTTGGCACATCTGAGGTCTTTGTGAAAATGCCAGAGCGCCTGCATGGCGAGGGTTGACCCTCCACTGCCAGGCTGGTATTGTAAAGAAACTTCAGTGATCAGACATCTTTTCCTTTTTTTTCGCTCAATTAACTGAATTAAATCTTTAAAGCAATCCCTTTCTACAAACGGCGAGTTCTCTGATGTGCTAAAATTCAACCACTGTGGAGGAGCTCCTTTAAGAAAATCAGTCTCGTGCTTCATAGAGTCAATCGCTGAGTCTCCAGTCTCGAACATATCAGACCACGCCACGTCGAGGCATGAGAGTGAATCTCTAAGGTTAGTTGGAATTGCGGTTACATCACCGTTTTCGGATGAAGGAATGGTGTACATTTTCAGTTTTATTTTTACTTTTTCTTTCCAATTAGAATGGGGATATTTGTGAGAGGAGTGTTTCAAAATTGTTTCAAAATGGTTAATAAATTAAAAGAATCCCTGCGAGTCTTTATTCCAGTGCCACGGAGAAGGAGACCAAGATACCTATAGAAGAATGGGATAATTTCAGAAAAGACAAATAATCGCTGAGGGAGAACGAAAGAACCAGAAATAGAGGCAAAAATCACTTTGACATTGTCTTAGATCTATCTCTATCCATTTTTTGTTGTTGTTGTTGCTGTTTATGTTTTATGTATTAATAACAGCCTGGACTAGTAAACTCTCAAGTGTCTGCTTTCTAATGATACAATGGTTGTACAGTCAGAATGATTTTTGAGCAGAAACCTTTTTATTTTTGGTATGTCATTTATGCACACCTTTTCAAAACTGAAATGGGATTAATCTCATTTTTTTCTTTTTTATTATAAGCTCAGACTGTCTCCTGCCTCCTTGCAATATTCCCTGACCAGCTTTCAAAGCAAACCTACACCCTTCCAAGTATGTGCTTCACAACATGAAGAACAATAAAATAACACAATTATAGCTATAATGACAAAAACATTTAAAAATTACATTTATTTAAAACTTAAAAATATATTACCTATTAATACTATTTGAAACACTAGTTAAATAATAAATGTACTTGTATTACACAGTGAAATTCATGAACTTTCTTACCGTTCTGCTAACAGTCAGATGCTGTGCAGGTTTCAATAATAAGGCAGCACACCTTTTATTTGCCAAGAAATGGGTGTAAAATCCCACCCCCTTTGTGTCATAAATTTTTGTCTTCCATTTCACAATACACAAAAATGTAGGTGTAACATTCAGGCCGCATTTTTGTGTCTTGGGAAACAGAAGATCTGTTGTCTGTTCAAATGTATCACTAAAATGTATTTCATTTCTCTGAAAATGAAAGTAAGGACATAATACTGCACCGAGTGTGGCAGAATGGGTTATGTTCCCGTTTGTCATTTGTTTCTATAAGTTGTACTTGAGTTCGTTATCACGTGTAGCCTGTATCTTTCCTTATGTTAATTCAGTTCATTGTCCAGTATTGTTTGTGCTTAGCATGCTGTTTCATTCCATTGTTCGGGAAGCAGACACACTCTGTCAGTTTAAATCTAGACTAACACATCTCTTTAACCTTCCATACACATAGAACATTATACACTCTAAAAACTGCTGGGTTGAAAACAACCCAAGTTGGGTTATTTTATAACCCAGCTGCTGGGTCAAAAAGGGTCTCACCCAGCGCTGGGTTATTTTAACCCAACCCAGTTGGGTTATTGATTTAACCCAACATGTTGGGTTATGTTTTCTACCCAAAGTTGGGTAGAAATTACTAAATTGTTGGGTTGAACTGACTAAACAATGGGTTGAAGAATACAACCCAAATTATGGGTCATGGGTATCATTTGGATTAAAATTACTTTTTTCAATTAACCTTTGCATTATGAGAGCAACTTGTACAGTTATTTTATAAAATTAAAGATAATATTCAAAACATGATTCTATCAATGCATGTTTGTATTTCTTATTTACCAATTAAAAGATCTTCAATTGACATGAGTTGGTCTTTAAAAATATTTATTCATTTCATAAAGAATTTACAATTTAAAATGAATTCATTAGCAATTCATTAAACATTTAGTTCAAGTTCATTTTGAAGATCATTTACAAATTCGCCCAAAGTGCTGCACAATATCAGAACCAGAGAACACCATTTAAAAACAATAAAAAGTATATAGTTAATAAAACAAACAATAGAACAAATATTTAATGCAAGAATGCAACAAATTTAAATGGAATTAAATTGAGCCCGGAGAATTTTGACCTCATTTGCCTCTTGTCCAGGGATTTCAAAGAGCGCTGTTTGGATAAACTCCCAAACTTTGCTGCAAACTTTTGGGTATGCGATGTCAAAAACAAAAAAAGCCTTAAAGCAGACATCTACAGCTCCCAGAAGGGAAGGGTGCTCCAGAGCCGTCCCATTGATGACAACAAAGGCCTGGGAGCACTGATGCCCGTCCCCCAACATGAGTACAAAGGGGTACTCTGTGGGTGCCTTTGTCAGGTATTCCGCCAAGTTAGTTCCAACCTGTAAGAAAAACAAAACAAAAGGAAGTTGTTTGAACAGGTCAGGTACTTGTAACAGCAACAGCAATATCACCAGAGTTGTCATGATTTACGTGCTATGCCTTAGCTTCATAATAAGGAAGAAAGATAAATTCAGGTACAAATCATTGTAACTTACAGGCTGAACATCAATAAAAGCCCTGCTGAGCTCAAGGCGGCTGGGGCGGCACAGTTTTTTGCCAACCTTGTATACCCCGGTTGGCAGCAACACCGGGAGCAGCTGCAACGCAACCTCCCCTTGTTTGTCTGTAAAATATATATGATAGATTCATCAGTCAAATACAACAGTAAATGTATCTTATGGTTGGAGGAAGGAAGATTTTTCACAATATTGGAAAAGTGGGTAACACTTATTGTTTTCCCTGGTTACTAACCAGTAGTCCCCTAATAAGGCTGAGTTGGGCGTTCACCAGTAAGTACTGGTTAACTGATTAGTTCCCTAGTAAGTAACCAGTATTTCCTGATTAGTTCATCTGGTAACACTTTACAATAAGTGACACAAAGAATGCTTAGTTACTAGGGAACTCCTTAGGGAACTAATCAGGAACTAATGGGTAGTTCCCTAGTAACTAAGCATTTTTTGTGTACCTTATTGTAAAGTGTTACCGAAAAGTGTTCATTTATTAATTGTTTGCAATACAGTAACAATAAACAATGTATAAGCAGAAGAGAAGTCCCAGTGTCCCACAAGCGTAAATCTCAAATCAACATTCTACAAATAACATTACCTGCTGAAAGAAGATCAATGTTTTTTGTGATCTCCGTTTTTTCTTTTTGTGCCAGACTGATGATCCTTGGGGCGAATAGTGTGTTCCAATTTGCTGTCAATTTGTCTGGGGCCTCGGGCTGCAGCATCATAAAATCTTGGGATATCTAAGTCCAGGAAAAGTGCAGGAAAAGTCAATGATTTAGTAAGCAATGGGGCACAAATATTTAACAGGGTCACACATACGATTTGAGATGCAAGCTCACCATTCCGGGCGTGTCCACTAGACGTGGAAACTCCATCATTATGTTCACCACCGCCTTTGTTCCATTTGCCCGGATCCACTTGGCCCTGTGGATGGCCGTCTCCTCCATGTAAGCAGCCACCTGGCTTTGTGGCCACACATTACTTTTCAACCACTCTGTCAACTGGACTGCCCGGTCCCCGCTTATAATTTGTTCTGTCATCAGCAGAAAAATCAATCAATTCCAACAAGCAGTGATTGATTGACATATTCCAAATTAACTTGTACACTGGTATGTGGAGATCTAGGCACCCTTCTGAGGATTCATATCTCTACCTACTGCAACACTGAATGTCTGTTTGAAAAGCACTCAGTACTCAGATTCAACCAGAAAATAAATGCTATGAAATTTTTTCAGGAGTGTAAATTATCATGAATCTTCAGGGCCCAGTATTTTAAAATCTGAAATCCACATCAAAATGATCCGGATTTCTAAATCCCACTATCCTGATCCATGGATCAGAGTTCTCTATCCCAGTATTTCAAAACTTTGCGAGATGAGATTAAAATGATCCTGATCCTCTCAGATAGAGATTTCCAAATCCATACCGCCCCCAGGATCACAGACAGGAAACAGGAAGTGAGGTGTAATTTAGAATCTAAAGGCAGTGAGTTCAATATACTTCCTTCAAAAGTACAAAATAAAAGTCATAAACTAGTTTTCTGTTGCATAAAGTCAGTGTTTGCTCAGATTCTCTCAGCTTAAGGCTGCTATCAAACAGCACACTGACTTGTTTTATATGTACGACCCAAGATGGTTGTGGAATTACTCGGCTACATGTTAGTAAAGCTTTTAATAGAATATCTTCTTTGACTAAAGCTCTTTTTAATCCCATTTTATTCTATTTTATTTAATTTTATCTGGTTCCTTAAACTTATTTTATTGCATGGTGTGCTGCTTTTATTGTTTTTACTTAATCTTAACATTTTTATTTAAACTTGCAGTGTCTTCGACTCCCCAATGCAGCTATGGGACGGAGCTTTTAGAGTAATAATCATTTTATGGAATATATGTTGGTGTGTGATTACATGTGTGCATGAGTATATGTTATATTTGTGTGTGACTCTTGGATCTGGGATCTGGGAGACTTGATGGGTAAAGGTGGGCTTCTTTCTTGTTTCTTCATCTGTTTATTTTGTCTTTAATATAAAGGACTTTGTGTTGCATTTCTATGTATGAAAAAGTGTTTTATAAATAAAGGTAGGTTGATTGATGTTACTCCTGTCTGTCAAGGGAAATATGAAGTTATTCATGCAACATATTGACCTTTTTCAGTAGTTTGTTGCTAAATTACATTAAGACTGTTTTAAAAGAATTCTTCACTATTTTGTGTAATAATGAAAATGTGTACAAACACTAATTTTGGAAATAGTGAAACTGTTTTTCTTCCATTAGTGAGGAAATGCTCCAGTAAAACTTCCAGACTTTTAAAAAAATAATGAATATATGTGAAACAAATACATGGGATCACCTTCAAATCCACCTCTCAGGTTGGATCATTATAATGCTGCATTTTGGGATCAAAGTGATCCAGATTAGTCACAAAAGTTTTGAAATACCCAACAGAGGCTGAAATCTGGATTTGAAATCTGAAATCTGAAATCTGGAAATCTGGATCAGCCCAGGATTAATCCTGGTGGATTATGTTTGAAATACTGGGCCCAGGAGTGCCAAAACTTTGGCATGCCACTGTAGGTCAAGTCCAAAAAGTTATTTAAAACAGCATAGAAAATCACTTCTATCTACTCTCAGTTGCATTGATATTAACTGGATTGAAATTCAAGGGCAAGACATCTTACTGTACCTGGTATAATCCTTAGTGGCTCTTGTGGCACTTGTGCTGCTGCCCCCCGCTTGCCACTTCGGATTCTTTTTCGGACATTCCGGAGGCGCTCCTCCAGGAATCCCGTGGCAGGTTTATGGTGCCTCCCAGGGGTAAACCATGCATCCTCAAGTTTAGAAGGTAGAAAAGGAATATATTTAGCTTGACAGTTATTTATAAATACCAGTAAGTATTTTTTATTTCAGACGCAATGGTGGTCCGTAACAAACAGACAGACAAAACTGAGTAATGAATACTACAAATGTAGTTCATGTAAACAGTCTCCCCAGTGCTTTCAGACACTACTCTGATAAGGTGTAATAAAAACGCCCAGTTCATTTTTTGAGTCCATGACTGTCATTATATGCCAGCTATAATTTCTTGTATTTGGCTGTTGTCTATTTCCACCACAAGTGATCAGTTTAGAGTTTATACAATAGGGTTTAAACAAAACTGTTTTAACAATATCACTACACATTCCAAATTCCCGTGCAACTTTTTGTGAGTGTAAATTGTAATGAGGATAATAACTTTACTTACATAGCCTGTGCCTTGGCAGTCACGCAAGCTTGTGAACTGGTCCACTATAGCCTTTGCCAGCATTGCTTTGGCTTCTGAATTTGGACTGGACAAAAACAGGAGTTTAAAATTTTGGGTGTGGCAGTTCTGTTTTAGATACAAGATCTGTCTTGTTTATTCACTTATGTGAAACACATAACACTCTGAATCAAGATAGAGAAGAGAGCTGAGAGTTAAACCAGAGGGGTGTTGGGCGTGGGAGGAGGAAAATGGAAGCGGGGAACGGATTAATCGGGGAAGATATGGGGAAGTGCGAGAGATAAGTAAGTGGGATTGATTTCAACAATTCTTGATTGTCATGACAATCAGGATAAGCTATTTTATTACCTTGGTGTCTTTAATGCATTACCACTAATTACACCCCATTCAAGCACATGTTATCAATATCATAAGGGATGAATGATTCACCCCCTATTATAGCTATGGTAATGCTGCACTTTAGCATTGGCAACATGAGTCATTGCAGTGCTACAATGATCCCCATAGTGCTGAAGTATGCTGACATTCTGGGCCAAAATGCTTCCTTACGACCGGGAATATATGACACAGTAAGGGTGATGTCATAAACATCACATAGCCTACCGGTAATTATTCCAAATACACACTTTTTCACATACTGTAATTATTTCAAACACACACTTTAAGAATCATGTCACACGCAACAATAACCAGCATTTCCATTAGAAAGAAATATGCGGGCAAAAATACGGACAGCTTAAAATAATGCATCCAAACGATCTCCCAGCATCCTTTGTGCTCATGCGTTTTTTGCCTTGCTGACAGAAGGCAAGACTAATGCGGCCTGGCAAAGCATGCTGGGAGATTGTTTAAATGTATAATTTTTTTACCTGGTCTTATTTCTCCCTGCGTATTTTTCTTCAAATATGTATCTGGTTTTTGTTACGCCTAATATGAGTGTAAGATGGGTCCCTGAATCTTTTTTGCGATGCTTTTGTTGCCACCGTTAGTGTGTCACGTATGGCTGATAGTCATACTACACAGGTACTTCGAAAAAAAAAGAGAAGTACCTAACCTAAGCATGATTATGGTAGATATCACGATCAGCTATGGCAATAGGGACTAGTTGAGTACAAAAAGTAGAGCGATAATAATAGGCGCTTCAAGGAACGAATGAAAATAGTTTATCAATACGAACAAAGGTAACAAGTAGCTGCTTACGGATGGGGTAGGGTATTGGAAAGGGGGATAGAAAGTAGTGATCTTACTTTTCTCCGTAACGTTCAATTAAGTGAGAGACGAGGATCCTGACCATCGATCTCCTCTCAGATATGGAAACGTGCTTGTGTTCATCTAGACTCACAACCAAGCTTTTCCCTTCAGGTGTCTTATTGAGGACTTCACGGATATTCTGCCAAAAAAATATAAATGTAAAAAAAGAAGGTGTTAACTCTGAAGTTAACCACACTTAGTCTCCCAATGGTCAATGCAGTTTTAGTCTTTTTAACAAGTGAACTTACAAATGTTGCTCCAAGCTCTTCAAAAACATGGGTAGTGGGCTCTAATGGCAATTCCAGGGCCGGAGTGGCACCAGCCGGTTCAGTTTGGGGGTTTGAATCCTTTAAAGAATGTAAAAGAAATAATGACTATTGCACCAAGGTGAAATGTAGACATGGAATAAATTGGTTAAATTGTTCTAAGCAAAAAAGGTTAAAGGAGAACTCCGGTCAATTTTAACATTGAGCTCATTTTTTTGTAAATGTGGAGTGCTGTCAGTACAGGGAACAACGACAAAAATCGGTGTTGCCTACATCGTGTTATCCTCTTTTTAAAATTTGCACCCTGTTGACTTCAATGGGGCAAGTTTTACACCTGCTTTTAGCCTCTTAACATCCTTGATGTGTCATTACAAGTGCACAGCTAATGTGAGTGATTCCTTCAGAGTGAACACGGGTGAATCTGACTGCAGTAGATGTGAAAGATATTAATAAAAAATTATGTTATTTCAGCCAGCGCACATACCTGTATTTTCTTCCTGTTTTCGGTCGAAGTCCATAGTAATCGATTGTCGAGTTCACACGCATAGGTTACCTATGATCACACGCGTGAACTCGACAATCGATTACTATGGACTTCGACCGAAAACAGGAAGAAAATACAGGTATGTGCGCTGGCTGAAATAACATCATTTTTATTAATATCTTTCACATCTACTGCAGTCAGATTCACCACGTGTTCACTCTGATGGAATCACTCACATGACCTGTGCACTTGTAATGACACATCAAGGATGTTAAGAGGCTAAAAGAAGCAGGTTTAAAACTTGCCCCATTGAAGTCAACAGGGTGCAAATTTTAAAAAGAGGATAATACGGTGTAGGCAACACCGATTTCTGTATTGACAGCACTCCAAATTTACAAAAAAATGAGCTCAATGTTAAAATTGACCGGAGTTCTCCTTTAAGTTGTAAGGTACTTACAAGATGCATTATATGTGTTACCGATAATTCCACGGCAGTGAGATTACATATTGTATTAAACATCATCAGAAATAAATGAGGTGGCAAAAGGACAAAGCTATAGACAAAATGTAGTTAAGATCAACTAACTATATACAATATTCCTACAATGCATCTTATCTAAAATAACTTGTATCTCAAAGAAACGTAGCGATCATTGCAACTCTCCTTGTGGGACCTCATGACATGTAGTGGGTGATGGTCAGCAATAGAATCAAGGTCAACAACTTCTATTGCAGAGGTAGCACACACGGCAAAGGCAAAAAAATGCCTGTCAAAGCCTGTAGTTTCCCAGTTTTTCACAATCACTCTGATGTTTGAGTTCACCATCACAATGCTCTTAATGGTGCCAAATTGAGGCTCACCATCAGCAGAGTGAGACACCAGAAGAGTCATCCCTGGCCTGTAGCGTGTACCCTTGTACTTGATCCAAGATGGCAAGTATACCTCTGTAAAAACGGCAACATCACCAAAGCCACTTTTGACCTTGTCAAAATCGTCCATGGTTCCGAGGAGAGTTGTGGATCCTTGTCCAACTTCTAAATCGTGAGTGAACAGCTGGCCAGACAACAGGGTGTAGCACATCATTATCTGATGTCTAAAGGCTTGTGTCTTGCAAATGTTGCGAAAATTACAAGTCACATGGCTTACCCGTTTGAAAAAGCCATGTTTCCCTTCAAAACGCATGCACCAAAAGTGAATCACTGGCCCCAGTTTTCTGATGGCTCCAGGGTAGTGCAACATGAAGTGATGTTTGGGCTTCAAGTGTCTTTCTGGGTATAGCTCTAAGAAAAGACAATGGTGTTCCTGAATCAAATATGCCAAAAAGATAACTGACCCTTGTGTCAATTGAGGGGAAAACATCAGCTCCATACAGCTAAGTAATGAAAGGAGCAACTCCCAGTGTTTGTTTCCCTCTGGCACCAAATCCCCTATCATAAGGGGAAGCAGTCTCAGTAGACACCATGTCTGCGCTGCAGTTTGCCTAAGTGCTCCATCAGGATTTTTCAATTCTTGAGGCTTGATGGCAGATGGTTTGTTGCGGCAATCACTAAACCCATAATCAAAGCTGGTCAGTCTAAAGTTTAACTGCTCAAGGGTTATCAGTTTTTGCTCAATTAAAGAATTGATAACAAGCTTCATCTCATAACCACCAACTCCTTCAAGTACATCATGCATTACATCAGGAGTTACATTGTCAGTTACATGGTAGAACAGCAACTTGTTGAGGCAGCATTCTCTTTTGATGCCAGTTTCAGTTTGGTTGTTTAGTAGGGAGTCTGAGAGGTAGTTCACTTTATCACGCAATGATGAAGGATCCTCAAAAGTTTGGACCCTCAAAACCTGTTTGTGCACCCTACACCATCGACATACACTATTGGCGGCAAAGCTTTCTGTGTAACCAAGGATACTGTTGAGCCCAAGGTTGTCCCCACAGACCTGAGCCACTCCAACCTTAACAGTGCCATTGAAATGTGGGGTCTCGATGAGAATACCATTAACCTCCATGTCTCTAATGTCATCCACAATTCGCTGTAGAACAGCATTCATCCCATATGTTTTCGCATCATCAGACTTGTACACTGCCAACAAGAAATGAGACTTTAAGCTCGAGAGATACTCTGGTGGCAAGCATTTAATTGTGAAATAGATAAAACCAAGTTTGTGGACAGATGTTTTTGAGCCTAGTGGATTTACCATTTCACAATCGTCACAATAAATTAAAAGTGGAACAGAGAACTCCTCAGAAAAAAGGTGATTGGTTCTAAAGACTTCACCATCTCTAAAATCCTCAAGGGCTGTAGTTTCAAGCTTTCGCCAGTCACTGATTTTCTCCATTGTTCCAGGAGTTTCCAAGATCAGTTTTAGCATAGGCTTTAGTGGAACATACTGAAAAGTGTCCCGAACAGCCACTTGTTTCACAGTTCCTGTCACTCCATCAGTTTCTTGTGTATAGGAAAAGCCAGGGAGAGGTACTGCCTCTGGCTGTAAAAAGTATCCAGACTGAGAAAAATACTTAATTTGCTTGTACTCTGATTCAAACCCACGAAAAGGTTCAGCAGCTGCTTCAAACTGCTCCAACAGTTCTGTCGCGTTTTGATTCTCAAATTGTCCTATCTCTCTTAAAAAAGAGACAGTTTTTCTTTTCAGGTTACCAACTATGTCTTTAATGAGGTGTGAGGTGTTTTCTACCACATCCTTAATTCCACTGAATGTTTGTGATGATTTCGACCTCAGCCTAGCCAGGAAGAGAGCAACTCTGTCTGTTATACTTTCATCTTCAAGCTCATCCCACTGCTCCACTGTACTCTCACTATCTTCCACCTCACACAATCCACTGCATCCCACCTCACATAATTCATTAGAGTGTGGATCTAAGGAAGTTGACTGAGCAGGCTCAACAAAGCTTTCATGCTCTGGTTCAAATTCAACAACATGCCCCAAAAGGTGTCTCCTGAAAGAACGTATGCGGTCAAAAGATCGATGGCACCCAGTCTGACCACACTGGAAATAATTTGAGGTGGAATAAATGTTATGCCTCGTTTTCAGATGTGAAAAGAATGTTCTTAAGTTGTTGCCTAAACATCTTTTACATTTGAAACACATGAAGCCCATTTTGTCTAGGTCTTATCCTTAGCGTACCTCAATGAATTTCTTAAAATGCTGCTGAAACCTCAGCCGGGGCCCAAGCTGTGGTATCAGGGTGACCAAGTCGTCTCCACCCAGGAGGAAGAAGCTTTGCTCTTCAATTTGATTGGCTGCAAAATACACAACATTCATTTATTCAACCAGTACTTACAATACTATGCAGTATTACACATGAGAGAAAGAGAATGAAAATTGGCATGGTGTTTAATTCTAACAATGAAATGGATTGTTACATACCTTCAAATGCAGGGATTAAATTAATAAGGTTCCACTCAGACAGTTTGTCCTTCACAAAATTATCCATCTATCAGAAAGACAAAGACAAAGAAAAAGGACACTCAATAAATATTTGATTACTTATAGTTGATTGCTTAGAGTTTTGAACTAGTTAAAAGACAAGTTCTGTTTTTTGCAACCTGGACCTTATTTCTAGCATGAAATATGTTAATTTACTCACCCAAACAATTGTGAGTAGATCTCCTGAATGAATGCAAGTTACACCAAATTGTTTAGGTGAGTAAATTAACTTATGTCATGCTAGAAATAAGGTCCAGGTTGCAAAAGGGGGAGAAGAGAAGCAGAGTGAGGATGAGTTGAGGGAGGGGAGGAGAGCAAAGAGACAGGAGGAGAGGAGCAGAGGAAGAGGAGGGGAGGTTGGGGAGAGGAGAGGAGAGTTGGGGAGAGGAGAGGAGAGGAGGGGAGAGGAGAGGAGAGGAGAGGGGAGGAGAACGTTTAGGTTCAACTTGTTTCTGTTATTTCAACCAAATTATTGTTTAAAACAGCCATTCTCAACCTTGGGGTCCCGACCCCAATTGACCGTTCGCAAAGACCCGCCCCCCTTAGTTACTGTCGCTATGTCCGACAAGCTACGCCGTTCTCACGCCACACCATGTTCTCACGCAGTGAAAAATACATCGCGGAGCAGAGAGGAGACTGACAACACACTGACAGACAGGACAGACCAGGTTACTTTTCGGTTACGTTTGATATTAAACATATTAAACAAAGCCTCACCTTTCAAATTTGGTCATTTTTTGAAAGAAATTTAAACAATAAATACCGTTTGTGGCTCTTAAATGTGTCGTGACAGATCGCTGAAGAGCATCAGTTAAAGCTGCTCGTGAACCGATCGTCTCTTCCTTCTAGTTAATTTATAGCCTCAAATAAACATGAACAAACATAAGAATGAATGTTGTTTTAACCACGGAAGGGCATCAATACACTCCGATTTTCAAGTTCAAATCCTCCCATGTTAATCTACTAACTCTCCTGACTGCTTTGTCGGACAAAATGGCGGATGGCGAAGTATGATTGGTCAGATCACCTGTCAATCAAGCTCCCTGCGAAGGGTCAAATTGGGGTCGCGAGATGATTTCTGGGGTCGCCAAATCATTTTGGAAAAATATAAATGAATGTAGCTTCCGCCTGGACGTTAGAAGGACGACAAGCGGTTGGTCTCAAACAGGCATTTTATTACTCAAAACCAGTTACTGTCGGCCGTAACAAGGCAACACCAAAAATAACAACAACTAAACTGCCTACTAGTCTCATAATATCTGCTCTCGTCATTCACACATCATCAGAGAGAAGAAATGTTGTTTTTTTTGTTGTTTTTTTTCGGTCTGCTGTCAGCAGCGGGGGCTGCAGAAAGCAGACGCATTCACAGACAGTCTGAAATCGCAGAACGTCCTTCTAAACTCACATAACAGACTGCTTTCTCGGCATGCGCATTGGAAGAGTTCTGGTTGCCAGTAGCAACAGAGTACGCACGCGGCACTGTCAAAAGCGGCAACCGATGTCCTGTTTCCATTTGCATCCACATATCTGTGCGAAAAGAAATTTTCTACGCTGACCCACATGAAAAACAAATACAGATCACGACTCCTCAAATACAGATCACGCGGAGAGCAGTGCATGTTAAATTGGGGGTCGCGACTCCAAAAGGTTGAGAAGCACTGGTTTAAAACACCTGCCTGCACGACAGGCCATGCAGAAAGTCTGTTTAACTCAAATGCATTCACATGAAATTGTCAAACAAAAGAAGAAAAATAAAATCTGCTACACTGGTCAACTTAACGAGGCTGCAGCTTTCATGTTGAACTTCACGAGTGCAAAAACAGGCGATTATCGCCAAATACAGGCTTATGTCAGTAAAATAAAATGCATGGGGTTTGACAGATATATTCGGTCAAAGTAGTTATTTACTCGTGTAATCAAGTTTTTTTCCTGTTTTACAGACGGCGTTTGAGACTTAGTGAGCTTGTAAACTCGTCACATACATTTCCGAAAATAAGATATAACTAAAAGAAAACTCACCATAATAACAATCCTAGGTTAGCTGTATAAATGACAAATGAGCGTCCGTCTCAAAGCTGCGCCGGACGGCGGACAGACCCTTAAAAAAAACGGACTGTCCGTCTAGCCGGACATGGCCATATTAGCCTATTAGCAGCTAGTTAGCTATAGCTTGTTTCAAAACTACTTTTCTTGCATGGAAATTTGAAATAGTTAGGGAACATTTCATACATATCGAAGTGCCATTTACTTAAATAATGCAAATTCAATCGTAAATATGCCTTTTGACGACCTCAATATCAGCGGTTCAAAATGTGATCTGATTTCTAATTTGCGATTGGTAGGCTATTATGTAGTTTAAACGACCCAGGCTCAAAATAGCGTTCCCATCAGTAATCAAGCTAACGACCTATAACTAAGACAATTAAACTAAACTTTATGTGGTTTATATCTCACCGTTTGATGTTATATAAATCAACTTACTTGGAGCAGTGCAAAGTTGCGTGTCCTGTCCGTCGTCCTCAGCTCTTGAAAGGGCGGGCAGAAGCATCTCCGACCGTTACTTCTACAACCCAATGCGTTGGGTTGACATTTATAAACCAACGTTGGGTCAAACTGACCCAACCCTAGATCCAACTGCCTCAACCCAACATTTGGGTTAGGGAAACAACCCAGCACTTTTTAGAGTGTACATTTATCTTATTCAAATCAGTTAAATGATTGTTAGGCTGGATAAATTAGGTTAGCCGGAACCGGGAACACTTCCTATAACAGCCGATGTACTCGTTACATCAGAAGAAGAATGGCATCTACGCTAATATTAGTCTCTGTGTTTATCCTGAAGTTTATTGTAGTCAGCCGTATCTAGGCCGTATCCAGACCAGTTGATGGAGGACCTGCACCTAGACACGACCACAACGCAAGATGTAGTCAGCCGGATCCGGGTCGTATCCAGACCAGATGGAGGACCTGCGCCTAGACACCACCACAACGCATGATGTAGTCAGCCGTATCCAGGCCGTATCCAGATCAGTTGATGGAGGACCTGCACCTAGACACGACCACAACTCATGATGTAGTCAGCCGGATCTGGGCCGTATCCAGACCAGTTGATGGAGGACCTGCACCTAGACACGACCACAACGCAAGATGTAGTCAGCCGGATCCGGGTCGTATCCAGACCAGATGGAGGACTTGCGCCTAGACACCACCACAACGCATGATGTAGTCAGCCGTATCCAGGCCGTATCCAGATCAGTTGATGGAGGACCTGCACCTAGACACGACCACAACTCATGATGTAGTCAGCCGGATCTGGGCCGTATCCAGACCAGATGGAGGACCTGCGCCTAGACACGACCACAACTCATGATGTAGTCAGCCGGATCCGAGCCGTATCCAGATCAGATGGAGGACCTGCGCCTAGACACGACCACAACGCATGATGTAGTCAGCCGGATCCGGGCCGTATCCAGATCAGATGGTTGACTTGCGCCTAGACACGACCACAACTCATGATGTAGTCAGCCGGATCTGGGCCGTATCCAGACCAGATGGAGGACCTGTGCCTAGACACCACCACATCGCATGATGTAGTCAGCTGGATCTGGGCCTTATCCAGATCAGATGGAGGACCTGCGCCTAGACACGACCACAACTCATGATGTAGTCAGCCGGATCCGGGCCATATCCAGATCAGATGGAGGACCTGCGCCTAGACACGACCACAACTCATGATGTAGTCAGCCGGATCCGGGCCATATCCAGATCAGATGGAGGACCTGCGCCTAGACACGACCACAACGCATGATGTAGTCAGCCGGATCCGAGCCGTATCCAGACCAGATGGAGGACCTGCGCCTAGACACGACCACAACTCATGATGTAGTCAGCCGGATCCGGGCCGTATCCAGACCAGATGGAGGACCTGCGCCTAGACACGACCACAACACATGATGTAGTCAGCCGGATCCGGGCCGTATCCAGATCAGATGGTGGACCTGCGCCTAGACACGACCACAATGCATGATGCAGTCAGATGGTAGCCACAACGCAGCCCTGAATGTCAGCAGAGACTGTATCAACTAGACTCTCCCCTGTGAAGACCTCATTGAAACACGATCCTCAGCAAAGACCACAAGAACCAAACAAGTCCTCTGCTCAGACCTATGACTGCTGACCCCGACTGAGCCTGCCTGGTTTCTTCTAAAGTTTTTTTCTCCATTCAGTCTCCTGATGGAGTTTGGGTTCTTTACCACTGTCGCCTCTGGCTTGTTTAATTGGAGACACTTAATATTCAACAATATTATTGATCTGCCTGCACTGACACTATTGGATGAGAACTGGACGACGACATCACTGTTTTCTCCAGAGCTGCTTTATAGATTAAATTAACTAATTAAACAATTGATAATCTTTACAATAGAACTGAATCAACACTGAACTTTTTTTAGAGCTGCTAAATAATTTTCCTGTTATCACTGTAAATCTGATTTGAAACAATCTGTATTAAATAAATAAAGGTGATACTACTTGACTTAAGTTGGAATCAATCAGCAAACATGGTAAGTCATGGCATCTTCTCCTGTTATGCTTTTTTAAGACTAATTTTCTTAATTAAAAAAATTACATATTTAATGTATTTCTACACTTTGGAAATTATTATTGTCTGTATAAACTTAGGGTCAACTGTTTACTCTTTTTCCTGTAAAATGAAAGTTAAACACACCTTGAGAAGTTAAACCTGTAACTCTGCGAAAATACTTCTCTAAGAATACCAGACATATTCTGAATGTGGTTTAGATTAATTCACTGCAAAGGAATGACAGGTTTACTTTCATTTCTTTGGAAATTAAAGTTCTATCTATATCACGAAATATGAGTAGCATTTGGTTACAAATGATAAATTCAATACACACTATGGCTACAATATAAATGTAACCGGGGTCTCCAGGGTAGCAAGAGGAAACAAGGATCTAGATGCAGCAATTTATTAAAATAAAACAAACCATAAACAGAACCAGGGAGTCCATGTGAACGGAAAACACACACACACGTTGTGTTTTCAGGTTTTATGGGGACTCTGCACACACAGATTTCAGTTATGATACATATTATAATGCTTATAAAAGTGTGTGTCTCTGTGAGACTCTTGTGTTTATGTGCATGAGTGTGTGTGAGAGAGAATGTGTAAGTATGTGTGAGAGCGAATGTGCGTGTACAGGTTTATATTACATTTTGGGAACAATCAAGGATAGTAAAATCTGAGATCACCTACATTTTAGGGAACAGACAGCCACGTGGGAAAAGGTTTTGGTGAAAGTTTTCTGATGGGTAGGTTTAGGGATAGTGTAAGGGGGAGAGAATATAATGTTTGTACAGTATTAAAATCATTACATCTATGGAGAGTCCCCATAAAACATGAAAACACAATGTGTGTGTGTGGCTACTGCGTTTTTCAAAACAGAAGCATTGTTACTGTCCATAGTGCTTCTTGGTATAAGTCTATCAAGCATAAAGCTGGTTAGTCAGGGTGCTAGTTAACAATTTTGTATTATAATTAATAATATTGTTCATACCTTTATATCAGGGGTGCAAACACATGTATGGTCAAAAAAGAGAGAGGTAATCGAAGCCCTCGTCCCGCGGCAAATATCCAGATACTACATTGCCACCACCACCCCCCCCCCCCCCCCCCCCCCCCCCTTTAAGGCACATAGAGTCAAATGAAATTTAGAAAAACTATCTTGCACTTCTTCTTGCTTTACTGCTACTTCCTGAAAACAATTTCACCTGATGATTTGAATAGCTCTTTTTGTAAAGAATTAATAATTCTAGGATGATTGGGGAAATTGTGTAGGGTAGGCCTATAGTGCATCTGCATAGAAAATAAACAAAATACAAGCATATATAAATACAATAAAACACAAATACACGAGAAATAAAGCAGTGCTTTATGTTTTTCAGGTAAATTAACTGTATTAAGTATTAATACAGTTTATCTTTTGACAAAACGTGATTTTTCTCTTTCTCTTTTGTTGTTTGATTAACTTTGGTGACACAAACAGCTGCAGGTATATTGGGTGCTGTCCCTTTAAGACGAATGCACGTATCTAATACCGGTAATGACACGCATCCGTTTTATTTTGACTGCGTTTACGGGGAAACTCGTTGAGACGGACACTGGCTTATTTTTTCGTGCACATGTCTGTTCAAACACAAATAGATAAGAAAGAAAAGGGAATTCGGTGTTCACGAACTTCACGTGCTGTCTGCGACTGCGTGGCTCTGTGCGCCGACAGACCATCTACATTTGGACGTTAATAATATAGCCTGATACAGCAAAGACAATTGACGGCAGTATTGACGGCAAAATAGGCTACAGAATATTTCGTTCTGTAGGCCTATTGACAGGGGCAATATTTGAAAATCGATAATTAGGCCTATTTTTTAAATTACAATTATATGCATTTGTCAAAACCGAGAGACTTTCAAGCATCAAAATGTAATTTATTAATATGTATTTGCGCCTTCTATTTTGTCTGAAAACTTCCAACACTCTTGCGTGTCGCGTGAAAAATGAGGTTCTATTTCTAGCACGCGGTTTCGGCGCGGCTCGAGAAGTGTGTGTGTCACGCAGGCATTGTGCTCTAACACAAGCTCTAACCAGTTAACATGAGAGCCGACATGAAAACGGACACTCCACGCCACGCAGAGAGAAATGTGATGCAGTGGCAGATCCAGAGTGAGACAGAAACACTAGTGGTTCACGCTTGCGCACATACTGCTGGTTTGGCGCGCAGTGTTCTGATTCGCTTATTTCCTATTTACTTGTTGGTGGACGCAATCCAGAATTACTGTTGGTTAAATTATAATCAGACCCTCTCAAACCACCCCCCCCCCCCCCACCCTCCTTAAAAAAAAACTCTTAGGATCTGCACGATTCACACAAGTCACCCAAACTGACGTGAAAAAAGCGGGAGGCGCCGAAAAGCGCGCTGTTTGCACCCCTGTTATATCTTCAGAACAGGATCCCTACTGCATTACCCACTCTTCATCTCTAGACTTGAACTACAAGGTTGAATTGAGCTTATAAGACTTAAAGCCCACAGAGTGACAACAAACTCATGACAGTTAAAATATAGCAGAGCTCATTCTGACATGAATATCAGCATATGTAGTATATGAACTATATCTGTCTTTAAGCATGTATATTCTGGCTGGCATTTACTGGATAGTTTCAGGACAAATGGGACAATTAGAATATCTTTAGAGAGCAAATAGGTTTAGATCTTTGTTTGGTTGTAACCACTAATAAAACTGAACGGAATTAAATGTATCAAGTTTCAATTGAAACATTTGGAAGAAAACATTGTGATGCCAGGCCTGGATTAGAATTTTGTAAGCATGGAAATACTCTGCTTTATATCCTAAATATAAATCACCATGGTAATAATTCTTCATTCAAGCCATACATTTTATAAGGTCTTACTTTATTTGAGCAATGAAGCTGGAAAAAGAAGTCAGACACTGTAAGTTATTAACTTCACTGAGTAACTCAGGCTAGTACAAAGGTAAAGTGAAGGCACTGAAACTTTTAGAAAAAATACAGCAATTCAACAGTATTAGTGTAAAAACAAAACCAGGAAAATGACTTTACCCAACTAGTGTTAAAAACAACTTTCATATCTGTTTAATAAAACTCAGAAGCAGATAAACCCCCAGAATGTGAGCAAACATGCTAAATTAAATGTGTATATTACCAGATTAATACATTCAATATAGATTTAAGAAATGCAATTGGTTTTTCTTTAGTTTTCCAAACATGTACATAAGGTGGTAAAAAAATCATCCACATTTCCAATAATTATTAACGATACTAATATTCTCGTGCCGTTATCTTAAAATACTTTGATGGATAATTGTGTTATATAATGTTGCATGGTACAAAATGTTTGTTTAGGAGAGTGATCTGGAGCTGAAAGAGGTTCTGCTGTAGCTAAAGCTGCTGTATTTGGACGAGGAAGAAGGGGATAAACAGTAATCCACGCTGCCCCTACGGGATCCGCTCCGAGATCCGCTCCGAGATCCCGAGGCAGATCCTGGATTGGAGAGGTTGTAGGGGCTGCTGATTCCCCGTGATGAAACCGTGGCGGCGGGAAGCATTCGGACATTCGTCTTCTCCTCGTTCATGCAAGCTTCCAGAGCCTCCTTGTAGGATATCCTCAGCTTGGTCTTGGGGCAGGTCAGGGTTTTTGGGTGGTGACGTGAATCCTGGAGTCTCTGAGCCGCTCTCATGTCCAACCAGCCTAGTTGCAAAGCCTCCTCAAGTGAACGTCTGCTCCCGAGTTCTGGGTCGAAAAGCCCGCCGGTTAAATACTGGAATTCGAGGAAGCGCTGGCCAGCCTCGTACGGAAGCCACTTTTCTTTGACGGCCTCGGCGGCAGACATTTTACGCTTGGTTTTCACATCTTCAAAACCAATATATGCTTTCTGGGCAGGTTTTATCCTGCTAGCCATCTCCTCGTCGAGGATACCGACGCGGGTCGCTTCCTGAATAGACATGCGACGACCGTTTTCAGGCTTCACAATCCCACCGGTGCAAGCTTGTGCCTCCAGGAGTCGTTGTCCTGTGATGGAATCGATGATTCCTCGCTTCATAGCGTCACACACACTGATCTTCTCCAGCTTCTCTGTGTCAAAGATTGCTCCAACTGGATTCTGTTCCTCAATTATTTCTACTAATGGGGTCAGTCTGACTGACATGCTGGAAATATGCTTGGAGGAGTTTGTTGAGAATGGATCTGGCAGAGTGGAGATGCTCTCGACTGTTTTAACAGTTTCGGTTTTGATTGTCTGACTTTTCATGGTCATCTGGGATGAGGATGATGATGATGATGATGATGAGGACACAGAGGAGCTGAGGGGTTTGCTGAGGGTGATTGTTTGTTTTTTGGTGATTATATCTGCCAACTCAGTAAGGGTGACACTTCCCGAATGATATTTATCAAGGACATCTTGGCTAATCACTCCCTTAGCAAGCAGTTCTTTCAAGTCGTAGTGAATGCCTGTTTGCATGTCCATTATAGCTGTGCTGGTTGAGCCATCGGCAGCGGTGATTACAGTTTCTTCCCACTCACACTCTTGCTGAGACAATTCCAGAAAGGTCTCGTAGTCTATGAGCTGCTTCTCGTAGGCTTCATGCACCGTCATTTCTTTATTGCTTTCTGGATCAACTATCAGTACCCGTCTCTTCCTCGAGGAGTTCTTCTGCTGCATCTTTTTTTTATCATAAAGAGGCAGAAGCACCAGTCCCGTCGTCTTGTCTGCGATGCAGCGGCTCTTTAGCTGCAGGTAGGTCAAATTGTCCTCAGTGTTTGGGTCGAAGAAACCCTTTGTGTCATCTCCTTCATCTTTAAGAATCTGGTTCATCTCCTCATCAAAGTAGCCTTTTTGGTACGCCATATCAACCTCAATTCGGTGACTGTGTTTAGGGTCAATGATGCCACCACTAGCAATCTGAGCCTCAAGTAGGCGAATGCCATGACCTTGCTCTATGAGACCTCGTTCAATAGCTTCAAACAGGGAAATCATCTTGTTGGTGCCTGGGTCTTTGTACCCAGTTACTGCTCTCTCAGCGGACAGAAGCTTGTCTTTGAACTCCACACCCACCAGTCCTTTCTTACAGGCCTCCTCAACTGTATAGTACTCATTGTGAATGGGATCAATCATGAAGCCTGAGGCGGCCTGGGCCTCCAGAAGCTCCAAGGTAGTGCCTGGTCGCAGAAGCCCATTCTTCATGGCCTGGTAGATAGGCAAGGTACAGTCGTTGGCCTCGTCATAAATCCCGGCAATGCAAGTTGACCCTCTGAGATAAGCCCGAAGCCTGTGTTCAATGTCTTGGCTGGTAATCTTGCCCTCTCTCAGATGATCCACGTCCGAAGGTTCCAGCAATTTTGCATCCACCAGATGCGATACGTTAACTTCGCTACGCAGTCCCTGTACAGTCAAGGGTTTCTCTGGAGCCGGAAGCAGGAGCAAGCCAGTGCTGAGGTCAGCCTTGCATCGCTTCTTGATGGTAACATAGCTAGCATGTAGACCAGTGTCTGGATCAATGTAGCAATCTGGTCTGGCATTTAGAGCTTGATAAAGATCCTCATCAACAAGATCACGGTCCATGGCAGTATCTTTGGAGAGGTAGACGCTAAGGATCGGATCAAGGATGCCTCCCGCCGCCTCTTGTGCTTGCAGGAGACGCAGAGCTGTTTCCCGGTCAATTATTCCTTTTTTCATTGCTTGGCTAGCTGGCAGGAGTTTTGCAGTTTTGGGATCCCTGAACCCAACACAGGCAGCCTCTGCAATCAACAGCTGCTTCTTGTTAGCTTCATCCACAAGTCCATTAAGACAAGCCTCCTCAACAGTCATCTTCACATTAGCTCGGGGATCTATGATGAACCCTGTGGCAGCTTGAGCCTCCAGCAGCATGTTTCCACTCTCGTCTGAAATCATATTTTGTTTCTTGGCCTCTGTGAAGGTCATCTTGCCTTTAGGACCTGCTGCCAGCCCGGCAATGGCTCCTGTGCCTTTAAGATTAAGCCTGATGTCAACAGATACATCCTGAACAGTCCGCTGGCCATTCAGCAACTGCTCAAAGGTCACCTTGTCAATCACACCGCAGTCACGCAGTTGCTGTGCCGTGACCTTCTTGCGGACGCCTTCGAAGACCAGTGAGGAGTCGTCGGTTTGGTCTGTCTGAGTGTATTTGGCAGCACCGTCTGGTTTCTCCTGCAGTCTCTGCAACTCCTTCTGCAGCGCCTGCATCTGTCCCCTTTCTCGTTCCAAGCTCTGCAACAACAGCCTGTAACGTTCTTCAGCTTCCTTCAGATGAGTCCTCAACCTCTCCATCTCGGTGTTGACAGAGTTAAATTGTCCCTCCAGGCCAGAGCGCTCCAAGATGTGCTGTCGAAGCTGCTCCTCGTGAATCGCACATTTGCTCTTCCACTGGGTAAACTCCTTCTTGATCCTCTCATTATCCTCCTGCATCTGTGATTTGAGACGTATTTCAGACTCCAGTGAGAGTTTGATTCGTGCTAGCTCGTCTTCCAGCCTTTTCAAGCGCATAATTTCCTGTTCCATTGCTGTCGTTTTCTTGAGGAGACCATCTCGTTCTTGCTGTAGATTGCTGCACTGGGATTGGGACGTCTGGATCACGGAGGAAGTCTGCAACAAAAATGTAAAAAATAAAATCAGTGTTCTATCATTTAAAAAACAGTAGTCAGCATTTGAAGTGGATCAAAAAAGTTAATCAAAGTTGTCCTAAGACAAGAATGGGTCTTGTTAAAAATGATGTACCTGTATAACTTTAATGGAAGGGTTTGATCCACTTCAAATGTTGTACTGCATATTTCACAGTTGATATTTCTGTATATGATTTTTCAGATATGACAAAGATTTGTTGCATTCATTGTCAATTACAAAACAGAACTGATTGGTTTTCAAGCTAAGTAGCCTACATGGCTTAGCTTCTAAAGAAGGGATAGCCAAACCTGCTCCTGGAGGGCATCCTTATGCAGACTTACGCTCCAACACACCTACCTGTAATTTTCAAGCAATTCTGAACACCCTGATTAGCTGGTTCAGGTGTGTTTGATTAGGATTGGAGCTGCAAGACAGTAGTCCACCAGGACCAGGGTTTGACATCCCTGTTCTAAAGGATCAAAATCACAGAGGATGCCACAAACGATTGAGGCTAAAGTGATGCATCTCAGATGTGATTTGGACAAGACTGTACAAATACATTAAGTTTCATCTGAATGTGGATGTATGTGATTGGATGCTGTTGCTCAAAATGCAAAAAAGCGTGCAGCATGGAAGCTTGTAAGGTAATTAAGATGCAAATCTGATTATTCTGCAGGGTGAGGTGCGGAGATAGATGAAACATGCACATTAAGACGTGCAAAAATGGTGCAGATTCTTAGTGGGCCATATTTTGCATGTCAAGACTAACCATTTACAGAATGCAGTGAGAGAGAGAGAGAGAGAGAGAGAGATGCATGCTGCCAGCTACATCTAAATCTACAGATTTTAAGGATAAAACTCGAGAACTCTAGTTTCTATTTATCCTAGTACCTCTCTGGCTTGTTTTTGTACATTTTCTATCTCCAGTTGCAGTTTTTCTCTCTCTCGGGAGAGCTGTCGCATAAGCCTGTCATGCTCTGCACCGGCACGCTGGCTGGACTCAAGCTGTTTCTGCAAAGCTGTGACTTGCTCAGCCATTTCCCGATTTCCACGGTTTTTGTCTTTGAGCAGCTCCTCGTGTTCTAGACGCACAGAGCGCAACTCCTCCTCCAGGCGGACGAGATCTTTAGTAAGAGTTTCGGTGAGCCTCTGCAGGCGCTCGGTTTCAGCAGTGCCTATGTTCAATGCACAAGTCTTTTCTTCCATGCTACGGTGAAGGGTCTCGTAGCGCTGGCTGAAGTCTTGGACGCGCCCCTGCTCCTGCGTGAGCTGTAGTTTCAAAGTGTTCATTTCAGCTTTCAAGGCAGCCAAGCTCTGAGAAGAAGCTTTGTTCTCCTTCAAGGCGCGGTCTAAGGCCTCCTGCAACTGCTTGGATTCATTATCCGCATGTTTTGCCTCAAGACTGGTCTCTTCCTGGCTCTTACGCAGTGTGGTGATTGTAGTGGTGTACTCCCGCATGGCCTGGCTACTCTTTTCAAGTTGCGTCTCCGTTCTTCTGCGCTTGCTGGCCTCCTCTTCTGCCACTTTCCGCTGTTTCTCCAACTCGCTTTCCAAGTGCTTCAGCTCCTCCTGGAGCTCTTGAATGCGCGTTTGTAGGCGTGCGATAGTTTGTTCAGACCGTCCCTTCTCAAGGGCATGGGCCTCCAACTCCACCCGGATGAGGCTCAATTGACTGTGGGAGGAGCGAAGCTGCACCAACTCCCCATTCGATGCTTCATTCTTAGTTTTGAGGTCGGCTAACTCCCCTTCCAGTCGCCTTATCTCAGTCTCTAAAGATCTTTTCAGACGCCGCTCCTCCTCAAGACACCGTGTGAGACGGTTGATCTCACTACTCTTCTCCTGCAGTGTCCGATTAGAGCTCTCTTGTACCTCCCTTGTTTTCTTGTCTGCTTCACGTTTCTGACTGAGCATTGACTGGACTTGTGCTTCCAGCTCGTGCCTCTTTCGGCTTTCCTCTGTATTCACGGCACTAAGTCTCTGCACCTCCTCTTCCAAGTGTCTCCTTTCGAGCTCCTCTTGGTTGAGGGAGAGACGAAGCCTTTGCAGCTGCTCCTTCAACTCCCTAGATTCTCCCTCTACTCTTTCAATCTCCAGCTGCATGGAAGCAGAATCACTTTCCTTCTGCTGCGAAAGCTTTTGCATGCTGGTCTGAGTAACAAGGATTTGAGACTCGTAGGTCTGTTTCACCTCTCGTATCTGTATGCTGTGCTCCTGTCTTACCTTTGCCAGCTCCGTCTGCACCTCCTTGAAGCGCCGAGCCTCGTCATCCAACTCCTTGCGCAGACGCTCCAGCTCTCGGGTCCTTTCAGACACCGTCTTCTCCAGATCTAGCTTAGCCCAGCTGGCCTGCTCGAGTTCTTTGACTTTCTTGCACATGGTTTGATCGTGTTCTTCCTGCAAAAACGTATAACGCTCCTCCACGACCTTCTTCTTCCTCTCAATATCTTCCAACTGTTGTTTGAGGCGACGTACTTCGTCCATAAGCTCTTGAAGACGGTTTGTAGAAGACTCGAGGCTGTCCTGTGTGGCCATACACTTCAAAGTCTCAGTCCTCTTCACCTCTTCCAGGGAAAGCAGGTGTGTCTGGGAGTCGTTCAGCTCCTGCTTGTATTTAAGGAGAGCCTCCTGCAAAGAGGCATTCGTGGCAGCGTGATCCACAATGGCGTCTTTCAACTGCTGAATTTCCTCATTGCGCATCCCAATCTCGGTATTCATCATCTGCAGAAAACACAGCACAAAACATTACACTTGACATTTGGTCAAAATGTCTGTTGACTTGAGTCCTAAAACTATTAAAGAATGTGTGTATTCACAGAAGCAGATTTAGGGTTAGGTAGGGCAACACGATCTGAGGAAAAAATATATATGCTGTAAAAATATTTCTTTTTTAAATGTTTTTATTTATTATTATTATTTCTCAAATACTCAATGTTTTTTATTTTACAGCAAAATATTATAAGTTTTATTTCTTATTTTTTAATGTTTTTATATATTATTACATATTAATAATGATAATAATAATACATATATATATTAATAATAATACACACATATATATATATATATATATATACACACACACATACACACATATATATATTATATAAACAAACTTTTATGATAGATGAGATTAAAGTTTTTATTAGTGCTGTCAAATCGATTAAACATAATTAGCTTAAACATCAAGATATTCTAGAAATATTACTATTTTGTACTATTGCACTCCAAAATGAAAAAAAAAACATTGCATATTAAAAAAATACTACTAATTACGGTCTAATTTCTTCATTTTCAAATGTTAAACCATGGAGCTTTTATTTTTGTGGAAAACCACAGTTGTTGACAACAGCCTTTTCATTACAATTTGAGAAGATGGTTGGCGCATGTTGAGCTAAACTCACGAGATGGGTTTTGTGTGTGTGTGTGTGTGTGTTTGAATGAATCGTGCATCCCCAGGGTCAGGGTTGGAGAGTGCTGTGCCGAAACACAGGTGTCTTTACATGCCTTCAGTTCTTGCATGTTCTTCTGGGAAGCCGTGAGAAGTTTGTGGTGATCACTTGAGCGGGTGAGCAATTCTAAGTAGTGTGCATTTAGAGAAGAGACCTAGGGGACGAAGACAAGCAATACAAAAATATGGTATTATAATAAGACAACAACATTGCAATAAAATGAATGTTTGTGTTGGCTGGGAAAGTGTGTGTTTGTAGGTGTACCTCTTCTGAAATAAAGGATGATGGGGACTGAAGCACAGTCCTCTTGATGGGGATGTTGAGCAAAGTCTCCAGTCCAGCACCATAAGATGCTAATTCAAGCTCATAGTTCTACAGAGAGACAGTCCACACTATTAATTATGAATTCAATTACTGTGCTTAACTACTGACAAGATTTGAGTAGCGCTGCAAACTTGAGGTATTTGACTATTGTTTTATTGGTAACACTTAACAGTAAGGTTAATTATTTAACATTAGTTAATGTATGAACTAACATGAACTAACAATGAGCAACACATTTGTTACGGTATTTATTAATCTTTGTTAATGTTAGTTATGGCGCGTTTCCACCGAGCGGTACGGTACGGTACGGTACGGGTCGGTACCCTTTTATTTGCGTTTCCACTGCCAAAAGTTGAGAATGGTACCAAAAAGCCGAACCGTACCGTACCACTTTTTGGGTACCCTTCCGTTGGGGTACCTAGCACAGTGGTACGGTACTAAAAGGTGGAGCTAGACTCACTGCAGGACGTTGATTGGTTGACAGAGAATCGTCACTTGCGCGTGCTACGAGGGGAATGACAACATAAGAAGCGCCATTTTTTTATATACAGTTTAATATAATATACTGTTACTGTGTCACGAAATGTAATTTTAAGAGTTTTTCAGGCGAGAATGTAGTTGTTTAAAGCTCTAATCTGTGGTTTATTTATAAAGATGATTTGTTTTTCCCCGGTTGTGAGATCCATGCGATCAGCGGGCGCTCGGCGCTCATGTTTCCCGGCTGGATGAGCCTTTCCTCGGCTAAGTTAGTTCTTCTGACGTTCGCCGATGACTCTGACGGTAGTGGTTAAACATGAGATATAATTCGTCTTGTGCAGACCTAACGGGCGATCTTTGGTCTCGTGAATATATAATTCATTCCCTGTCAATCGTTTTGACTGAGGGCTAAGTTTAGTTTCATATTATAGGCTATTTGTATTTAACTTTACTGTTGTAATGTTAGACTAGCGCAGCATTTGGACATTTGACTGAATTGTTTGCTTTATTTCTTATTGTATAGCTTCTTGTACCTTTTACTTAAACTTTTATATTGGCTATTATTTATAAAACTGAAATTTTACAAAAAGAAATATGGTTTCTTGTCATTTTCTTATTACAAGATTATCACTGATGTTTATTGCAACATTTGTACAAATGCATATATTGCCTGTAATGTGTAATTTTTTTTATTATTTAAACGAAAAGAGGTAACGTTAGGGTTGTGTTTTAAATCGTTTTGTTATAAATAGAATAACGTATAACGTGCAGTGAATAATCAATATGCGTTGCGCATGAACCACATTTGTGTCCCTATAATGTTTAATTTATTTAAATGAAAACGAAAAGAGGCAGAGTAGTGTTTTATAACATATTTCGTTTTATTGTTGCTTAAATTTGTACATACAGAGTAACAGAGATAACCGGAGTAGCAGAGCGAGCTGAGTGACGCTTTTAAGAACGCGCTGTACCATGTGCATGTAGGAGTGAGTCGCACATGGCAAGTACAAACTTTGCGTACTTAATATTGAGAAAAGCCTAATGTCGGCGCTTGTCTTCTTGTGACAAACATGTCGAGGAGCAAGAACAAGATCTGCTGTATGTCATCCATTGTAGTTTACTATGTTCTTCTTCGCGCGAAAATTACGTCGATCGAAACACCACGCCTATCAAGTAAGGGTACTGTTGGCAGTGGAAACGCTAGCCAGATCATGGTTAACAGACCCGAACCGTACCGTACTGTACCGTACCGTACTGTACTGCTCAGTGGAAACGAGCCATTAGTAAAAATACAGCTGTTCATTGTTTGTTCATGTTAGTTCACAGTGCATTAACATGTTAACAAATACAACCTAGTAAATGTTGAATTTAATGTCAACTAAGATAAAAAAAATACTGAAGTTCATGTTAACTAAGGTAATTAACTAATATTAACTAATTAACCGTATTGTAAAGCGTTACCGTTTTATTTTTGTATTTGTATAATGCATACATAATCCCATGATGTTAAGGTTTATGTCTGCCTTATATCAGATTAGAGCTGGGCGATATTATAGTTAAAATTTCGCAATTATGTAAGCAATAACTATGGAAACACTTTATAATTAGATAATGCATTAACTAACATTAACAATCAATGAGAAATACATTTGCTACTGTATTTATTAATCATTGTTGACATTAATAAAATAAAAAAATACAATTTCTCTTTGTTAGTTCAACTTTTGATTAATAAATGTATTTTTCATTGTTAGTTCATGTTAACTAACGTAAAGTGTAACCATAATTATTGTTAATTGGTGAACAATAGGCAAGGTGACATCAGGCAAAAAGTAATTTCAGAGACAAAGGCAAATTTGATGTTTTAATTACGATACATCATCATTAGTTTGGAAACTGAACAATACCTTGATGGCATTTATGCAGGCGTCGCCATTTTTCTGCACCGTCTCCAACAACTCTCTCTTGGCCTTTATATCGGAGTTTAACGCCTGCACACATTATAGAAGAGCACATGTTAAATGAAGCCTTTTAAATGTTTAATTAAACTTCAGTTAAATCAAACAAGTCAACTCAGTGAATAAGGCTGAGAGGATTCTGTTGAAATCAGGGATATCATAGTTAACTAGAACCATTAAAAAAAACATTTTCATTACTTGAAATAAAATGAACATTAACTGAAATAAAAACACTTACATTTATTTTACTTCAGCTAATTGCCAAAGCAACATGTCTCACTTTTATTTTATTTTATTTGATGTACTAAAATAACTAAAACTGAAATACAAATGAATAAAAACTAGACAAAATTGGGGTCAAAAGTTTGGAATCATGAAGATTTTTTAATGTTATTGAAAGAGTCTCTTCTGTTCAACAAGGCTGCATTTATTTAATCAAATACAGTAAAAATTGTGAAATATTATTATAATGTAAATCATCTGTTCTCTATGTGAATATATATTAAAGTATAATTTATTCCTGTGATCAAAGCTGAATTTTAAGCATCATTACTCCAGTCTTCAGTGTCACATGATCATATCATTCTAATATGATGTTCCAGAATATCAATATGTTTTTCTGATACTGTATAGCCTTAAAAATCCATCCATCCACCCGTTTATCCATTCATGCAAATTTCTAGCTTTTAAAACTACTAAACTAAAACTTAAAACTATCTTAAATTTAAAACCTTCAAACTTCAGTCTTTCTGGCTCGGCTCTCTCAAGCCAACGTCAAAGTTTGTCTAAAAATTTTATTATCTAGTGTTGTTGTTCATTTTATTGTTGTCTGATCATCGTACAGTATGTATCAATGAATTACATTTTCGGCTGTAATGGTGTGTGTGTGTGTGTGTGAAATGTGTATGAGAGAGATGCGCGTGTGTGTGAGTGTGTGTGTGTGTGTGTGTGTGTGTGTGTGTGTGTGTGTGTGTGTGTGTGTGTGTGTGTGTGTGTGTGTGTGTGAGTGAGAGAGAGAGACTATAAACTCAAAAATTTTGCTTAAGTTGCATATTCCAATCATTTATACTGGGGTTTTTGCACTTGAATTGCTCTATTCTTACCGTTGACATTAAAAATGATGTCTGCAAGTTTCAGAGAAATAAAGTTGTCTGTTAATTCCTTGATGACATTCAGTACTTTCGACATTTTAGTCACATTTTCTAAGTTTCTTTCAATGTATTATGCCATGATCTGTTTTCCTGTTGCATTGCTCACCCTGGGAAATCGATTTATTACTATTATTTTATTTTGTCATGATTATTTTGTTTTAAGCAGATAAAAATGACCCGTGTTTTTCTTTTCTTCTTCTCTTGGTTTTGAAGAGCTTTTGGTCTGGAAATCGACGACCCAATCTGAGTGTATCACAGATTTACTAAAACTAACACTAATGTAAAATGAAAAATTCTGAATATTAATAGCGTCTCAATACTAAAGTGACACTGGTTGAAATGACTAGCTTTAGTTTTTTGGGTGATGGTTTTAGTCATTTGGTCAAGAACATGTTTTCCAAGCTCACTTTCTGTTGGTCGACGAGTTGGTCGTAAACGGTGATGTCATCGGTCTTGATGGACTGCTGAGTGTCGATCTTTCGTTGGGTTTCGTCGATCCAGCCACTGAGATGGGAGCTGGACTGCAGGTATCGCTGAAGACAAGGAAGGTAAGACTCCAGGTCATCATACCTGAGACGAAACAGCGACATTAGCAAATAAGCCAATTCATGTAGTTCTACAGCTGGAGGAACAAACATTGAGTTAAAGCGGTCAAGACATAAAGTCCCCCTGTGGTGGAAATCAAGCTTTTAATGTTGTTTATGTGTCTATGTGGTGTTTTTAATATGCTTTAAGACAAACCATGTGTAAATTCATAAGTCGACAGCATTGCTGAGTATTTTCTCCTTAAAACTGCAGTGAACCAAAGACAGTCTCAAAAACACGCTTTGAAATCGCTGGTGTTTCTGACGTCACAAACTACCTTGTAACCAATCAGATCAACGTGTGATCGTCAACCAGTGGATCTCTGAGCTGAGTGAGTGAGTGGAGGCGGGGCTCATTTGCATATTCATAGAACCGCGCATACTAAATGAGGCAATGAGAAAACGGGAATAAAGCGAGTATTTGTTTTATAGGCCAAACCTGAGAAAATAACACCATCTGGTAAAAATTTTTTTTAAAAATTTAAATTTGAAAGCCTTGCCATCAGAATGAAAGCCTCTTAACAAAGACCGCATCATTTTATAGTTAAACGGCCCAGGGATTAAAAATGGCAGTTTAATGGGTTTCAATGGGGACATGTTTGTCCTTGAGTTCCTGAGTGGAACTATTTTGTGTTCCTAGTGTAAAATAGATTTCTTAAAGGTGCAATGTGTGATTTTTAGCACATCTAGTGGTGAGGTTGTGAATTGCACCGAACAGAAGTTATGGTGGCCGACAGGAAGTGATGTCGTCTGAGACAGCAGAGAGTAGCCAGTTAAACAATGAGGTTTCTTTACAAAGATAAAGTAAGAAATTAGGTTTACTTAATTATTCAGTAAAACGATATGTTATTGCGAATATTATTGTTACTTGTTCATCATTGTGTCAGTGTTTTATTCGCTGACTTTAGCTCGCGTGAAGAACAACAGTGATGAAACGCGTTTGTCCGTTCAGGGCTCCTGTAGAAACATGTCGATGTAAACGGACCCGCGGTGTGTGTAGATATAAATGCTCATTCTGAGCTAATAAAAACATAACGATTCATTAAGTAAAGTCTTTATACACCACTGAAAACATAATTATGTATATGATATTGTATTTCTGTCTACAGATCTTCCTAAATATTACACAATGCACCTTTAAAGGAAATGGGGGTAAAATAGTATAATTCCAATAAAAATACACAACATGTATGCAGTTTAGCACAGGCAAAATGATAAATATATAAAACACTGCAAAAGACAAAAAGGTTGCACAAGGGTTAAGGAAAGCGTGTCTGACCTGCTGGTAATCTGTAGAAGGATGCGCTTCCACCGGTCTGACAGCTGGTTGACGTGCTCAGCGTACTGGGAGATGTTGATGATGCACCTGTACCGGCCCTGGTCCGTCTGATCATTAAACTGCTGAACTTTATTCAGATCAGCCACCAGCGAATGCAGCACATCATGTTTCTGCTCCAAATCACTGTGCATACTCTGTGTTTGGACAAAAAGTGCTGGTTATAGGTCATGATGGAGAGTTAAAGGGATATGAACTATATTATGATGAATATATGCACTTTTATGATTAATATATGCACTTTTATCATGGATAGATGCACTTTTATAATGGATAGATGCACTTTTATGATGGATAGATGATAGATAATTTTCATTTTTGGGTGAACTATCCCTTTAAGGGCTGTGCACAAAAATAATTATTTTAGCAGGTTTTCAGAAAGATCCCTAAAACAACATAAATGTATTTAAGAAGCAAAATTGCATAAGTTATTGCAACTTGCTTTAAGAGAGTTTTTTTCTCACTAAATTTATGCTTTATTTGTTTTTCATACGAGGGAACTGTTGATAACAATGAATAAATAAATAATAATTATAGTACATATATCAGAAATGATACCTCTATCCATCTTTAAAAATACTGAAGGTACAAAGTCATGCCATACACATAAAATTACAATTATGAGAAACAAATTAATAATTAAAACTTGAAAAAAGGGGTTATTAAACAGTTTTTTGTAATCAAAATGTAATCAAGTAATCAGATGTAAACAGTAATCAAAATGTTTTGTTGTTTTTTTCAGTAATTTTGTCTTAATCTAAAAATGTTTAGATATTTGTACTGGAAATAAAGATACTTGAGAAGCAAAATTACTTGTCTGGTTTTGAGAATCCCAATGGAGCAGAAAATTGTATTAATTTAAAGGGAAAATAAGAAGATTTTTCTTAGGCCACTGTTTTAAGCATTAACTCACTTAAATTTGATACATTTTTTAGACTTAATATCTTCAGTCATTTCGCTCCTCCAGTAGATATACCTTGATTTAAGAATGTTTAGATATTTGGTACTGGAAAACAAAACAGAAATTCTGTTTTGCAGTCTATGCTTAAAACAACAACAAAAAATTATAGATATATTTTCTTAAAACAAGTCTTAATATCTTAATTGAACAGTTTTGCTTCCGAGTAAATGTCTTGTTTTAAGGATGACTAGATATTTGACTGGAAATTAAGACAGAGATATTAGCACATCTTATTAATATTTACATTTTTGGCCATTAAAATCAATCCTGAGATCCCCGAATTCTGCATTTTGCTGCACAATATCTCACAGTTTGAATGCAAGAACATGTTCAGCATGTACACCAGTATAAGTGATCAAGAAACTCACATTTGAGATGTATGGTATCATATAAATGTTAATAATAGCTTCAATAATGATTACCTGGAGCACTTTCTGGTATTTCTGGAGCTCTTCCGGATCCAGAGATGCCGTCTCTTTCTCTGTCAGTCGAGCTTCATAAACCTTTACCACATCTTCAGCTTTCAGCAGATCTTTCAGCAGCGTCTTCACCAAACTCAACCTGAAACAGTCAAACTCAGTCAAACTCAACCTGAAACAGTCAAACTCAACCTGAAACAGTCAAACTCAGTCAAACTCAACCTGAAACAGTCAAACTCAGTCAAACTCAACCTGAAACAGTCAAACTCAGTCAAACTCAACATGAAACAGTCAAAAACTGTCAAACTCAACCTGAAACAGTCAAACTCAATCAAACTCAACCTGAAACTGTAAACTCAGTCAAACTCAACCTGAAACAGTCAAACTCAGTCAAACTCAACCTGAAACAGTCAGTCAAACTCAATCAAACTCAACCTGAAACAGTCAAACTCACTCAAACTCAACCTGAAACAGTCAAACTCAGTCAAACTCAGTCAAACTCAACCTGAAACAGTCAAACTCAACCTGAAACAGTCAAACTCAACCTGAAACAGTCAGTCAGTCAAACTCAACCTGAAACAGTCAAACTCAGTCAAACTCAACCTGAAACAGTCAAACTCAGTCAAACTCAACCTGACAAACTCAACCTGAAACAGTCAAACTCAACCTGAAACAGTCAAATTCAGTCAAACTCAACCTGAAACAGTCAAACTCAGTCAAACTCAACCTGAAACTGTAAACTCAGTCAAACTCAACCTGAAACAGTCAAACTCAACCTGAAACAGTCAAACTCAGTCAAACTCAACCTGAAACAGTCAAACTCAGTCAAACTCAACCTGAAACAGTCAAACTCAGTCAAACTCAACCTGAAACAGTCAAACTCAACCTGAAACAGTCAAACTCAGTCAAACTCAACCTGAAACAGTCAAACTCAGTCAAACTCAACCTGAAACAGTCAAACTCAACCTGAAACAGTCAAACTCAACCTGAAACAGTCAAACTCAGTCAAACTCAACCTGAAACAGTCAAACTCAGTCAAACTCAACCTGAAACAGTCAAACTCAACCTGAAACAGTCAAACTCAACCTGAAACAGTCAAACTCAACCTGAAACAGTCAAACTCAGTCAAACTCAACCTGAAACAGTCAAACTCAGTCAAACTCAACCTGAAACAGTCAAACTCAGTCAAACTCAACCTGAAACAGTCAAACTCAGTCAAACTCAACCTGAAACAGTCAAACTCAACCTGAAACAGTCAAACTCAACCTGAAACAGTCAAACTCAACCTGAAACAGTCAAACTCAGTCAAACTCAACCTGAAACTGTAAACTCAGTCAAACTCAACCTGAAACAGTCAAACTCAACCTGAAACAGTCAAACTCAACCTGAAACTGTCAAACTCAGTCAAACTCAACCTGAAACAGTCAAACTCAACCTGAAACTGTAAACTCAGTCAAACTCAACCTGAAACTGTAAACTCAGTCAAACTCAACCTGAAACTGTAAACTCAGTCAAACTCAACCTGAAACAGTCAAACTCAGTCAAACTCAACCTGAAACAGTCAAACTCAACCTGAAACAGTCAAACTCAGTCAAACTCAACCTGAAACTGTCAAACTCAGTAAAACTCAACCTGAAACAGTCAAACTCAGTCAAACTCAACCTGAAACAGTCAAACTCAACCTGAAACAGTCAAACTCAACCTGAAACAGTCAAACTCAACCTGAAACAGTCAAACTCAGTCAAACTCAACCTGAAACAGTCAAACTCAGTCAAACTCAACCTGAAACAGTCAAACTCAGTCAAACTCAACCTGAAACAGTCAAACTCAGTCAAACTCAACCTGAACTGAAACAGTCAAACTCAACCTGAAACAGTCAAACTCAGTCAAACTCAACCTGAAACAGTCAAACTCAGTCAAACTCAACCTGAAACAGTCAAACTCAACCTGAAACAGTCAAACTCAACCTGAACTGAAACAGTCAAACTCAACCTGAAACAGTCAAACTCAATCAAACTCAACCTGAAACAGTCAAACTCAACCTGAAACAGTCAAACTCAACCTGAAACAGTCAAACTCAGTCAAACTCAACCTGAAACAGTCAAACTCAACCTGAAACAGTCAAACTCAGTCAAACTCAACCTGAAACAGTCAAACTCAGTCAAACTCAACCTGAAACAGTCAAACTCAGTCAAACTCAACCTGAAACAGTCAAACTCAGTCAAACTCAACCTGAAACTGTCAAACTCAGTCAAACTCAACCTGAAACAGTCAAACTCAGTCAAACTCAACCTGAAACAGTCAAACTCAACCTGAAACAGTCAAACTCAGTCAAACTCAACCTGAAACAGTCAAACTCAGTCAAACTCAACCTGAAACAGTCAAACTCAGTCAAACTCAACCTGAAACAGTCAAACTCAGTCAAACTCAACCTGAAACTGTCAAACTCAGTCAAACTCAACCTGAAACAGTCAAACTCAGTCAAACTCAACCTGAAACAGTCAAACTCAGTCAAACTCAACCTGAAACAGTCAAACTCTGTCAAACTCAACCTGAAACAGTCAAACTCAGTCAAACTCAACCTGAAACAGTCAAACTCAACCTGAAACAGTCAAACTCAGTCAAACTCAACCTGAAACAGTCAAACTCAGTCAAACTCAACCTGAAACAGTCAAACTCAGTCAAACTCAACCTGAAACTGTCAAACTCAGTCAAACTCAACCTGAAACAGTCAAACTCAGTCAAACTCAACCTGAAACAGTCAAAAACTGTCAAACTCAACCTGAAACTGTCAAACTCAGTCAAACTCAACCTGAAACTGTCAAACTCAGTCAAACTCAACCTGAAACAGTCAAACTCAGTCAAACTCAACCTGAAACAGTCAAACTCAGTCAAACTCAACCTGAAACTGTCAAACTCAGTCAAACTCAACCTGAAACTGTCAAACTCAGTCAAACTCAACCTGAAACAGTCAAACTCAGTCAAACTCAACCTGAAACTGTCAAACTCAGTCAAACTCAGTCAAACTCAACCTGAAACAGTCAAACTCAGTCAAACTCAGTCAAACTCAGTCAAACTCAGTCAAACTCAACCTGAAACTGTCAAACTCAGTCAAACTCAACCTGAAACAGTCAAACTCAGTCAAACTCAACCTGAAACAGTCAAACTCAGTCAAACTCAACCTGAAACAGTCAAACTCAGTCAAACTCAACCTGAAACAGTCAAACTCAACCTGAAACAGTCAAACTCAGTCAAACTCAACCTGAAACAGTCAAACTCAGTCAAACTCAACCTGAAACAGTCAAACTCAGTCAAACTCAACCTGAAACAGTCAAACTCAACCTGAAACAGTCAAACTCAGTCAAACTCAACCTGAAACTGTCAAACTCAGTCAAACTCAACCTGAAACAGTCAAAAACTGTGAGGACGGCTATATTTATTAGCTATATTTTACAGCTGATAAGTCTCGTAGAATCACATTTATAATGTTTTTGCTGTTTTGAACTGAAGTGTTTCATTAAGTGGATCTAACATAAATCGTCCGATCCAGTCCATCAAGTTCAGAATAAAAACAGAAAATAATCAAATGATATGAAGCACCTTTCATTTGTGAACAAGTTCATTCACTGGATTAGAAAAACTTAAGATACTGTTTGTAATATATAATAACACAAAAACAACTGAAGTGTGATTGCCGTTCAAAAGCTTGGCGTCAGTAAGATTTATTATTATTATTGTATGACAGTAAAGACGTTTATAATGTTACAAAAGATTCATTATCAAATAAATGCCGTTCTTTTGAACTTATTATTCTGGTATTTTTTCATGTATTTGTTATACTTATGACTGGAAATGGAAACTTTTATTTAGTAACTTATTGCATCTGTTTTTTTTTTTCATCTGATATTCATCAAATATGACCGTTTTCAGCATTGGTAATAATCAGAAATGTTTCTTGATCATCAAATCATCATGAAGACTGGAGTAATGATGCTGAAAATTCAGCTTTAATCACAGGAATAAATTACACTTTACTATATATTCACATAGAAAACAGTTATTTTAAATTGTAATAATATTTTTTTTGAAATTACTGTATTTTTGGTCTAATAAATGCAGACTTTCAAACATTTAAAAAAATCTTACGGACCCCAAACTTATGAACAGTATTGTACCTTTACCATGAAATAAAACCCATGAAATCGTCTCCTGAAGAGCACTGTGTACCTCTGTAGATGTGAGGTGGTGTAATTCTCCAGGTTAACTAGTCTCTGGTTGATGACCTCCAGCTGACCCCGCAGGTATTTGGCTTTATCGGTGTCCTGCGCATCTTTGAGTTCCGCCTGAACGCTTTCTCTCAGACTCAAAAACTCTCCCTTCAGAGTCTGCACGTCCTTCTGAAAGACCTGAACACACCAAACATGTCTGAGATCTCCCTCATATCAGGGTTATACTATAAAACCCAAACTATTAAAAGCATTTCAGCAGCACTTTATTTTCCAGTCCTGTTCCGCATGTATATACTCTATGTACTTCTTATAGCAATT
>NC_139980.1:34330664-34353164 GCF_963993115.1 Abramis brama
TCCGGTTTCACGGTATATGACGGTATTGTTATTTTTATTAAGCATGACTGTGTGTTATCCACATCTTCTACTGATTGAGAGAGGAGATACTGCAGTAGATTGACTTAGAATGCCCTATTTCACTGTCATGAGTGAATATTGTAGAAAAAATCCACTAGTATTAATACAGGTTTGCAAGGCTGTTTATAAAGAGTTGCCAGCAGGAGGCGCTGTAGGAGCGGCAGAAACAGCGGTTTCCACTGTAACGGCTCATAAACGCAGCTTTATCAGGAAAGATAAAGAAAGATTAAATGAAAATAACATCGAAACTTTTCTAAAGACAGTCAGTTCCCTTCAAACATTCATATAAAAACTGTGACGCGCCGCATTTTGACTTTGAAACGTGCAATTCTCATGTTCAATCAACAATGTCAATGCAGATTTTCCAAAAAGATGTTGATCTTGTGAACCAATGTGTGGGAAACACTGTAATGTTAATGTTAATGTTAATGACAGCTATCAATTATAGTTTAACCTCTCCATCTTCACCATCATGTTTAGTAACACACACACACACACACACACACACGTGCATCACCACAGTTACAGTGAAAACACCCTCTCAAACAGTGTCGCCACGTTCACAACGTTGTTAAAGCGAAATACTCTGGTATTGCAGTATATTAAAAATTCATATCATAACAAAAGTAAACACTGGTATTTGGCATGAACCGGTGTACACTGAGAGTGTGTAGTGTGTCGTACTTGTTGGCCAGGCTGATGGCCAGTGGGTTTGGTGGCGGCGCTAACAGACAGACGGAGGGAATCTGCATGTCCATTCCTCCAGGGCCCGTCACCAGCCATGTGGTCCTCTCCGAGTTATCCTTCAGGATCCCTTCATCCCCCTTACGGATCGTCTTCTACACACACACACACACACACACACACACACACACTGTGACGCATGCATGACCAGAACACACCTCCAGAACAACACTTTATTCCTTGAGCTCTCCGCCTGAGGCGACACTGTGCCTTATGAAGAAGTTACTGAGAAGACTCTTCTGCTCACCAAGACTGCATTTATTAGATCAAAAATACAGTAAAAATTGTGAAATATTATTCTAATGTAAATCAGCTGTTTTCTATGTGAATATATAGTAAAGTGTAATTTATTCCTGTGATCAAAGCTGAATTTTCAGCATCATTACTCCAGTCTTCAGTGTCACATGATCCTTCAGAAATCACTCTAATATGATGATCTGATGCTCAAGAAACATTTATGATTATTATCAAAAACTGTAAGAATATTAAACGTTCCAAAAAAGTGTAAACTGTGATAAATTTTATTGTTCAGGATTCTTTGATGAATAGAAAAGTTCTCAAAGGAACCGCATTTCTTTGTATTTTTTGTAACATTATAAATGTCTTTACTGTCACTTTTGATATGTCCTAAACATACACACATCTCACTGAATCAAAAGTATGTGTATATATATATATATATATATATATATATATATATATATATATATATATATAGTAAAATATGGTAATGTATCATGGTTTCCATAAAAGTATGAGTGTTTTCAACACTGATAATAATCATAAATGTTTCTTGAGCATCAGATCATCATATTAGAGTGATTTCTGAAGGATCATGTGACACTGAAGACTGGAGTAATGATGCTGAACATACAGCTTTGATCACAGGAATAAATTACACTTTACTATATATTCACATACATTACATTGGAATAATATTTCACAATTTTTACTGTATTTTGATCAAATAAATGCAGCCTTGATGAGCAGAAGAGACTCTTTCAAAAACATAAAAATCTATATATATATATATATATATATATATATATATATATATATATATATATATATATATATATCTGCATGTGAGCGTCACCTCGTCCTGCCTGAAGTCACACAGCGCCTGCACGAGGATCTGTGCCGTGAGCTTCTCCTCAGGGTTTCTGGGCTTCAGTCTGATGATGCTCTTGGATTTGAGCATGAGCTGCTGCACCATCTCTCTCTGCTCCGTCAAACGCTCCCTCTCTCTCTGAGACACACACACACACACACACACGGTCATCACCCGGCAGTGCTCCAGCATTGCTCACACCTGAACCCACGCTCACCTCCAGGCCCTGCTGCAGATCCAGGAGTGTGTGGAGCGCGGTGGCTTTATCGCAGGTGAAGCTCAGGCGGATGCCGTCGTGCTCTTTCTTCAGTTTGCTGTACATTTCAGTCGTTTCCTTGAAGAACTGCACAAAATATGTGTTTTAGTATCACTCGTGGTATTTAGATAATATTAGTTTTTTTTTAAATCATATTAATTTTAATTTCATATTTTCCGTTTAATAAATTTTTTGTTAAAGCTTTAGTTTTGTTGTTCTATTGTCATTTTTATTTAATTTTTTAAATCTGTCAATCTAGTTTTTATTTCAGTTTTAGTTATTTTAGTATTTCAAGTTACAGTAAATAAAAATTTGAAATTGTATTATTTTACATTTATTTTATTTTATTTTTATGTTATAAGCTTTAGTTTTGCTATGTTCTCATTTTTATTAGGTTTTGTTTTTGTCTATTTAGTTTTTATTCATTTTTATTTCAGTTTTGGTTTTAGTTATTTTAGTGTTTAAAATTAAACTAAATAAAAAACTTGCATTGGCAATTGGATTAATAATGAATTCTGTTTAATAAAATCTTTGTTAAAGTTAGTTTTGTTGTGTTATTCTCATTTTTATAAGGTTTTGTTTTTGTCTATATATTTTTGTATACATTTATATGTATTATTTTCTGTTTGAATGTAATTTTTCTTAAAGTTTTTGTTTTGATGCCTTTTGACATTTTTGTTATTTTTTTAAAAAATATGTCTATATATATTAATTTTTGTCAGATTTAGTTATTTTAGTACTTCGAATTTAACAAAATAAAAAAGTTGTCTTTGCAATTTGATTAAATAAAATAAGTTGAATGTGAAATTTGTTTTTTATTTTCATGTTTTCTGTTTCAGTGTAATTTTCTTAAAGTTTTAGTTTTGTTGTGTTTTGACTTGACATTTTCATTCGTTTTTTTAATGTCTATAGTTTTTCATTACATTTTATTTAAATTTGAGTGTTTTTACTATTTCAAATTAAACTAAATAAAAATGAATAAAAATGAAATAGAAATGAAATAAATGCATTTTTATTTTAAATTAAAATAATTGTAATTTTAAAATAAAATGTTAAAATAAAATAATTGAAAAGTTTTTCTTATATTTTATTTCAGTTAACATTTATTTTATTTCAAGTAACAGAAATGTTTTTCTTGTTTATGTTTTAAATCAAGCATGATAACCCCATCAGTTATGCATCAGATTTCAGTAAAATGCACGAGAAAAGCTTCAAGACGTGTGTGTGTGTGTGTGTGTGTGTATATGTGTGTGTGTGTGTGTGTGTGTGTGTGTGTGTGTGTGTGTGTGTGTGTGTCACCTGACTGTATCGAGCGTTTTCCTTCAGATGAACTTCGATGCATTTGGTGATCTGTAGAAGCCAACTCCACTGGGTCTGCAGCGTCTCCATGTAGGCCTGTGAGGAACACCATCAGACGGAGTGAGAAACACCTCACACACACACACACACACACACACACACACACACACACACACACACACACACACACACACACACGCACACACCTGGATCTTGTCTGACGCCGGGTGTTTGTTCTTTAGCTGACTGTCCACCTTCGTTTTGAGGACGTTCAGTTGAACTTCTTTCTGCTCCAGTTCAGTCATGAGATTCTGAAACAGAGTACGGCTGAAAATAAACTCAAGTTTATCACTTAAATATTTCCAAATACCACATAAACACCAATATAAGTACAGAGCAGATGTTTAGATCAACAGTCCACAAGAGGGCGCAACAAACAAACCAGCCAGAACCTTCTGATGTTCACTGAGAACAAACCTGCTGTTAACAGTGCCTTTATTTTAAACTAAACTGCAGAAAATTTACAAAATCTAGATGAAAATGTCCTATAAATTTACTCTTTTTAATCAATTTTATTCTTTTCTATTTTAACTTATATATATATATATATATATATATATATATACACACATTGTATATATACACTTTCTAAGACAGTATCAAATACTATTTTATTTAATTATTTTTATTTTATTCTATTTCACTGAAAACCATTTTATTTTATTCTAAAACAGCATCAAATACCATTTTATTTTATTTAATAATTTTTTGTTTTACTTTATTCTATTTCATTGAATGCTATTTTATTTTATTCAAAAACAGCATTGAATACTACTCTGTTTTAGTTTAGTATAATTGAGATACTATTATATTTTTTATAAAAAAATATATATTTTTCCATTTTTTCCATTTTAATTTAAGTTAAAGTTTTCTTAATTTTGTTGTTGTGTTTGTCATTTTTAATCTTTTTTTTATGACTTGAGTTCGTGACTCGATTAGTCGAGACTGTTTTCCAAGATGGATCCTGTCTGTAAACGCGTAATGTACTGTCTTTATAAAGTATCTTCTTATTAAACTGTCTGTACACTTACACAGTTCTCAATGCTTCGGTTTGTATGTAGGGACCCTCATTATGCTACCGTGTTAGTGTGAGGCTATTTTGAGCCTTGTTAGTGGTATTAACTAGCGATTTATTTTTACTTACTCTGTGCCCCATATACTAGTGTTATAAGCTAATCTGTTTTAGAGATAAAACTCTTTACATTCGATTTTCATGAAAACGCATCGCAGGGAACGATCGACTCGGTAACCATGTGTTAATTACCCCTAGGTTCATTTTTCACCGGAATTGTCCTTTAATGTTTATTTTATTAAGTAACTGAACCGTTTTAGTTTAGGTTTTAATTGTAGTTAACAATAATAACCCTAATACTAGTCAATGATATTTTAGTTGATGAGAAAGTGCAAAAATTAAACTAAATATTCCCACATTTTCTGCATTAATTTAAAAATGCATCAACATGTGTATAAAACATAAAACAAAATGTATTTTTTTGCCTTTCAATTTCACTCGTGCATTTGCGTAGACGTGCGGAAACAAGTTTAGGTTGCGTATATGTATTATGATTAATATGAAATATAAAATGCATTAGCCAGTATTATTGACCAAGACTGGACCATATGAAACACGAGATCCTTCTTCTTTGTCAAACATTATTAATATCTTGCATGAAAAATGCATCAAAATGAAGTTTATTCTCAATCATTTTGCTTCTCGAGTAAATCTTGATTTAAGAGTCTTTAGATGTTTGCACTGGACAAAAATAGCGAGGATGCTTTTTTGCGTTACTGTAAGCAGATTCCACACACACACAGAGAGAGAGAGAGAGTCACACAGGTGTGTGTGTGTGTGTGTCTCACCGAGAAGCTCTCCTGTTTCTGAGGCACGTACGCGTCGATGCCTTTATCGCCCCAGTCGAACACCAGCTCCTCCTCTTCTCGGTCGTTCACCCACATGATCTGACTGGAGATCTCCTCGATGATGTTGTGCAGGTCCTGAAGCTGAAGCCGGCGCTGGTACGAGGTGTTCTGGAGATCACATCCTGATGTTTACAACTTACACACACACACACACACACTGACACATGGGATGTGCAGCTGCGTTTGATTGACAGAAGCTGTGGAAACCATTCGATGTCGGAAACTAAACTAAACTAAACTTGTGGAGGGAATTAAACCAAATCATTCAGGGGCGAGTTTCCCGAACAACGACAAAACTCGTGTTTTACTACAATAGTACGATACATCGTTGAAGAACTAGAGCTCGTTCACACATGCGCACTCTTCAACAACTACACTTTAAATCTCTCGACAAACTAAAAGACGTAAATGACATTTGTATGTATTCTAAATAAAAGATATAGATTGTACTGAATGTCAGCTTGATTATTCTGCTCAAGATAATGATTTATTGAGTCCACATGTCATGAAAACTAGAGACTGCTTCTAACCACAGGAGAAACCACAGGAGATCTGTCGCTGCAAACACACAACTCTGCGAATGTTCGTTAGAACGATGGTTTCGGGAAACACTGACTCGTTGAACTGCTGATAACGACGGAACTTACGACTGTAATCGGCTAACGACGCTTTTGGGAACACTCCTGAACGATCAAACCAACATCTGAGATGCTGCGACGCGATTGGTCCGCTGGTTAGTCCAGTTATCCAATCACAGCCTCTGCTGAGGCAAAGCTTTATTCGGTTTCTATCATAGTTTATGCACGTTTTCTTCTCGGATAAAAAAATGTGTATTCGCATCAATTGAGCATTTTTAACATTAATGCGCATGTTTTTTACGTGATATCCTGAAATGCGCATGAATGGACACATAGCTAATAGCTAATAACCACAGTGTGTTTCTGAAGCGTCTCACCTGTAGACTGTCCCATTCCTGCTCGAGTTTGTTGAGATAGGATTTGTTTCCATCCGCAGTTTGGTCTTTTCCTCGCATCTACAACAGATATTTCCATGATTTATATAGACTTTCATTTAAATAACATATTATTGATCAGATCATCATATTAGAGTGATTTCTGAAGGATCATGTGACACTGAAGACTGGAGTAATGATGCTGAAAATTCAGCTTTGATCACAGGAATAAATTACACTTTACTATATATTCACATAGACAACAGCTGATTTACACTGTAATAATATTTCACAATTTTTACTGTATTTTTTATCTAATAAATGGAGCCTTGATGAGCAGAAGAGCCTCTTTCAAAAATGTTAAAAAAATCTTAATTATTACATACTTTTGAACACTAATGTGCATACATATACAGTATATGTATATATATGTGTGTGTGCGTGTGCGTGTGTGTGTGTGTGTGTGTAGTCCTGAACTCACCAGATCCGCTCGGGCTCGATCCACCTCCACACTTCTCTGGATGGAGCTGTGAAACGCGCTGTGATTGGCTATCTGCTGCTCGATGGTTTGTAGATCATCTCCCCATGTTGACGTCTCAATCATGCGCTGCTCACACACACACACACTTCACACTCAACATCGGATTATCTGCACATTTACAGATAGTTGAAATCGGTCAAAGAAATGCATGATGAGGATGTTTATACAGTCAGTTACAACTCACATCGAATCACATGGCTTGTTTTGTTGCATTAAAACTAAAGCGTTATTTTAAGTGTTTAAACTGAAGTCTGCTGTTTTCTGCTCAGTCTGGATTTACTGCAGCATCAAAAGTCCTTAGCTAATAAAAATATGAATTTGCATAACTCATGTTCCTGTTTAGTTTCGGTTTCTGAATGTTCAAAACGTCCAGTTTTTTAACAATGTTTTTGGTTAATCGAATGTTAAAGTGAACATTCCATTTCATCATTCTTCAAACAAGTTTGGAATGTCCTCGGAACGTTCTGAAACATGTAGAAACATTTAGAGAAAAATAATAATTTTTACATTTTATGCTACTGTTACTGGCAGAGAGAGAACCTTGCAGGAACTTTCCCCGTTACTGGGAAAACAAACAGCAAACATCTGTTTTTCATTAACTCTGACCTCACTGACAGGAGGAGTGCCGTGTTATTACTGACCCCTGCGTGGGGCTGAGGAATTCTGGGGATTTAGAGAGAGAGAGAGAGGGAGAGAGAGGGAGAGACAGAGACAGAGACAGAGAGAGAGAAAGAGAGAGAGAGAGAGAGAGAGAGAGAGAGAGAGAGAGAGAGAGAGAGAGAGAGAGAGAGAGAGAGAGAGAGAGAGAGAGAGAGAGAGAGAGAGAGAGAGAGACAGAGAGAGAGAGAGAGAGAGGGAGACAGAGAGAGAGAGAGAGAGAGAGACAGAGAGAGAGAGAGAGAGAGAGAGAGAGACAGAGAGAGAGAGAGAGAGAGAGAGAGAGAGAGAGAGAGAGAGAGAGAGAGAGAGAGAGAGAGAGAGAGAGAGAGAGAGAGTAATGCTGCGTCAACAGTTTGAGTCTGAAAGCAGTGTTTCTGTGGGCGAGTGAGAGGCAGTTTGTGTATTTTGGCTGGATGTCTCGCTCTAATCTCTCCGAGCTTCATTTCATCTGCTCAGTTTTTCTTTCGCTTTCTCTCGCTCTGTCTGTCCTGGGAAGCCTTCTCACCCGAGTCCTATCGGGACAGAGCGCACAAGATAACTGCTATCTCTGTGCTGTCAAGGTGATGTCTATTTCTGTCACATTGAGAATCCTGCTTCACTTATACTGTAGTGTATATTAATATATCAGATACACTAGCATTCAAAAGATATTTACAATCTTATTCAGCAAGGATGCATTAAACTGACCCTGAAGACATTTATAATGTTACAAAAGATTCTATTTCAAATAAATGCTGTTCTTTAGAACTTTATATTCATCAAAGAATCTTGAAAAGTAAAATGTAAAACAATTTCCACAGAAATATGACTATTTTCAACACTGATAATAATCATAACTGTTTCTTGAGCATCAAATCATCATATCAGAATGATTTCTGAAGGATCATGTGACACTGAAGACTGGAGTAATGATGCTGAAAATTCAGCTTTGATCACAGGATAAATTACACTTTACTATATATTCACATAGAAAACAGCTGATTTACATTAGAATAAATGCAGCCTTGGGTCAAATACGAGACTTCTTTCAAGACTAGTGTACATTTCGATTTTTTTTTATTTATTACTATTTTTTGTAATAAAATATCTTTTTTTATTTCTTTTTTTTTTTTTTTTGCTTTCAATAATGACAGAAATATTGATGCTATGGTCAGCTGATATGGCTAAAAAAATTATATATCTCAATATATTTCAGTCTTCTGATGACGTTTATATCAAATAACACAGAGAAACTACATTAAAGCCATTGCAATATTTCACAATCGTGCTTTATTATAATCGGCTGCAAGCATGGCCAGTCCTGAAACACCTGAAACGTGTTGTGTCTTGCATGGATAACGCAGTGTAAGAGTTTCAAGACTTTGATAAGGTCCTGAAGAGAGACGTTTCTGCGTGTTTGTTCGCACCGCAGGAACCAGGAACGATTTTAGTTCTAGCAACTCCTTTTAGAGGACCTAATTTAGCTTTAAGAGGACCTCATTTAGCTAATTTAATTGAGTCGGTCTAAACCAGCGCTATAGGAACTATCCGTGACGTTAGTGTTCGCTGATTGGCCGAACGCACGGAAACACCAGCACCCGCCATTTAAAAAAAAGCTGTGTAAACACACAGATTATAGCCTATATATTTACTCCAGAAACTAACTCTACGAACATGGAAACAGTGATAGATGAGCCTCGTAACCTTTACGCTGAGGAGAAACTCCAACGCGACTTTGAGGAGACCGAGAGAAACATGATCATGTGTTTCTGCTCAGCAACACTGGACATCAACCACACGGCATATGCTAATAACTCTTTATTACTGTCTACTTTCCCTGTATAACAGTTCTATCTAATCGCGTATTATAGACAGGACTGTAAGGGCGCTTTCACACCGAGGTCTGAACCAAAGTTCATGTTTTGATTCATTTTATACATTCGGTTAGTTTTGGTTTGGTTTCACATTGCAATTCTGCGAGCGCACTAAAGAACTGTACATGACACACTTGCGTCCCGTCGTCATCATCTCTGTGGGCTGCATCTCGACATTGATTGGTTTGTAAACGGACGTGCGTCTGACGTCAGCGTGTTGTCAGTTCGATGGGTAACATTGACAAGAATGAATGAACAGACGCAGAGAATAAGGGGAGAAGTTCCACTCTCAGTAAACTTCCGGCTTCTGAACTGGTTGCAGTTCCACTCTGGCTCCACATGAGGGCGCTCACAGGACGAGTGCAGTTCCACTCTGGCTCCACATGAGGGCGCTCACAGGACGAGTGCAGTTCCACTCTGGCTCCACATGAGGGCGCTCACAGGACGAGTGCAGTTCCACTCTGGCTCCACATGAGGGCGCTCACAGGACGAGTGCAGTTCCACTCTGGCTCCACATGAGGGCGCTCACAGGACGAGTGCAGGATGAATGGAGGTCTATGGCGCTATAACCCCTCAAAATCCACTGTTCTAAGGATATAATTTTTTGTCTAGTAATTTGAATGTTGTATTCGAAAGGAGATGCAAAGAAATGACACATTGCTGGTGTTAGATTTTTTAGAGTCACTTATTTGCTTTAAAAAGTCTTTTAAAATGTCAATGACGTCATACACATCGTACGACCAGAGATACTGCTTTACGGCAATCCTTCAGTCACTTTGGTGCTTTCACGCTCTGCACTTTCTTTTCTCTCGAGGCATCGACAACACAGCTGACACAGGCAAACACACAACACAGCTGACACAGGCAAACACACAACACAGCTGACACAGGCAAACACACAACACAGCTGACACAGGCAAACACACAACACAGCCGACACAGGCAAACACACAACACAGCCGACACAGGCAAACACACAACACAGCTGACACAGGCAAACACACGTGCTAGAAGAGCTTTTGTTTTGTTTGTTTCTGGTCCCGCTTCGGACACCACGATGCCATCAAGCGGTATCTCTGGTCGTAATCAGTCCTTCACTGACCAATCAGCGTTCATTAGCAGAATGCTAGCGTGTTATGGGCAACAACAACTCAACCTGTAAGAAATCGAAAGGACATAAGTACTCGTTCATTCAACTTTTGACCTATAACCCATGTTGAACTTGCAAAACCCATAATCGAATCTGAGATTTCTCAACGGCAATCGGGGGAAAGAGACAAATTTAGCCGTCTAGCCCCATAGACTCCCATTCATTCTGCACTCATGGGCGATCGCCCCCAGTGGAGCTCTGGTGGAACTACAACCACAATTCGGTACAATAGGACTTAATAGGGAGTGGCCAGGCTCTCCGTAGACGGGCTCTGACAGACGCACATCATTCCCACTATACTGTTATTATTACGGCATTACTCCCTGCAGCTCCAGCTATACTCGAGGCGAGTTCACATTCGCCAAATGAACGTCCTCGTTGTGCGAACATTTCATCGTCGCCGGCAGGAAAGGAGGAGAAGAGCGAGCAATCCTGCGGGAACCACCGGAACTTCCTGTACATGTTCTGACAGTCCGAACCATACAGAAAATGCGTTCACACTAGAAACGAACCAAACCTTTCTTCAGTTTGATCCGGACCGAGACTACCTCTTTTCGTCTGACTAAATTTGGTCTGTTTGGTCCAGACCGTGGTCCAGGGGAGGGTTCACACCTGTGATTTTGATTCGGATCAAACTGAAAAGTCCGAAAATCCGGACCAAACAAAGCCGGTGTGACAAACCGTACACTAATGAACACGGAGAATAATGCGAGCGCTGAGTGTTCAGTCGTTCTCAGCGCTGTCAAATTAAAAGTCTCAACGACAAACGCGGCTCACGTCACTTCCTGCTGGCGGTGCCAATGCAACCAGGAAAACGTTCCTAAGGGGAACCATTAGTTCTCGGGGAACCATCCTGCGAAAGAAAGCCCGTCGTGTGAGCGTCACGTACCTTCTGCTGGAGGATCCAGGCCATGGCTTCGCTGAAGTAACGGTTGGGTTCCTCACGGCTCACGGTTCGCCGGATCGTTCTGCTGCCCCACCGCTGTTGCTGAGAACCACTCAGAGCCCCGCCGAAATCTCGGATCTGCTCAGAAAATATATTCACACTGTTCACACACACACACACACACACACACACACACACACACACACACACACACACACACACACACACACACACACACACACACACACACACACACACACACAGAGAGAGAGAGAGAATATAAGGTTACAGTGGAAGTGAGCATAGAAAAATCATGCATTGAGATTTATTACGAAAACCAAGCAGAAGATCCAGTTTAACGTATACGAATATACGTGGTTATCTAGTAAACTGTAACGAACTGAGTGTAGTAGTTCGTTTATCCTCATTTTGTTCCAAACACGTATGAGTTTCCTTCTTCGGTGTAATGCAAAAGAAGATAGTTTGAAGAATGGTCACGCTGCTCTTTCACATACAATCACTGCTTTATGTTTTTTCCAGCAAAAATATCTAAACATTCTTAAATCAACACACATTTACTTGAGAAGCAAAATGATTTCAGATTTAATATGACTTGTTTTTCAATGAAAATAAATGGGGGAAAAAAAATCTAAATTAGGTGAAATTACACTTAAAAGAAGAAAAAAACTCTCCATATGGTAATATAAAATAAATAAATAATTATAATTCAAATGGAAAGTCTATTTTTCTTGACCAATTTTATTAGAAACATACTGATTCATGCATGTACACTATGGTTTAAAGGTTTGGGGTCTGTAAGATTTTTCTGAAAGAGGCTCTTCTGCTCATCAAGGCTGCATTTATTTGATCAAAATACAGTAAAAATTGTGAAATATTATTCCAATGTAAATCAGCTGTTTTCTATGTGAATATATAATAAAGTGTAATTTATTCCTGTGATCAAAGCTGAATTTTCAGCATCATTACTCCAGTCTTCAGTGTCACATGATGAAATCATTATAATATGATGATTTGATGCTCAAGAAACATTTATGATTATCATCAATGTTGGAAATAGTCACATTTCTGTGGAAACTGATATACATTTTATTTTTCAAGATTATTTGCAAGTTCTAAAAGAACAGCATTTATTTGAAATAGAATCTTTTGTAACATTATAAATGTCTTTACTCTACTTTTGGTCAGATGAATGCGTCCTCGCTGAAGAACAGTGTTCATTTCTTTCCTATATAAACTCAAACATTTAAACAGTAGAGTACATATATCAAGACATCGACATGTGAGTTTTGCATGCAACAGGTTTGCCTTTTTTAATGAATTTAACTTTATTATTACGCAATGTAATTTTTTTATTTCGCCTTTATTTAACCAGGAGAAAACCTCACTGAGATTAAAGTCTCTTCTACAGGAGTGTCCTGGCCAAGATAGGCAGCAGAAATTACTTTTAAATCACTTTCTTTTACAGAATTCCCCATTCCTACTCCACATCATTTCCGGTCTTATGGCAAAAAGGCAAAGTGAATGTGATGCAGAACATGATGTGTGGTTGCTGAGGTGCTTTTAGCGTAATACTCTGAGGCTGCAGGGTTCCTGGGACGTTTCCACACGACATGTAAATGCCTGACGTGTCTCACCTCCGCATCACACTCTCCGACGGCAGGTTCTGCTGGTTCAGCTCGATGGCCAAACCTCGGAGCTGTTCAGTGATCTCAGCAGCAGACGCCAGACAATTCTGAGCTTCCGAGAAAGCGTTTGCATCTCCGCCCTGCAGCGCAAACACACACACACACACACACACACACACACAGAACAATAGAAACCAGTCATCAGAAAAGCCCAGGATCAACAAATCCAAACATTCACTCTGCCGAGTGTGTGAGTTTAGGCCTTTGTTTATTTGGCTTTTTCAAAACAAAGACAAATTAAATCTGTAAAATCAGTTTTGTGATCATCTCAGGTTTGTATGATCAACATTATCGTCTAGTCGCTTTATTCAGGCCAGTGAGACCGTCTGAACGGCATGACTGAAATCAATGATACTACAAACATGTTGCATTAAAGAGGACCAATTTTTCTAAGTAATGTTTTCAGCCTCTACTAGAGTCGGTTTTCCTGCTTGAATGTTGATTATTCTCCTCATATTCTCCATTGTTGCGGCTCCTCTCTTCCCAGTCTGTCAGTAACGCTCTGTTTACTTCCTGTCTCTATGAAGCCCCTCCTTCTGAAAAGCACACTGTGCTCTGATTGGTCAGCTGGATCAGTGTGTTGTGGTTGGTCGAGCGCTTCGAGTGTGTTTGGGAAATGTCCCGCCCCTTACCATAACCGCCAGTTTAACACACTACTAACTAACTCAACCAGGCCCCGCCCCTTTATTCTGCATATTAATTATTATAATGAGGAATATTGTGACGTGTTCGTTCCCGGAAGAAACTCACGACTACAATGGAGGCGTTTCAGGAGTTCAGAAACACTGACTCTGATATAGAGAAGAACTCCCGCTGGAGGGACTTTGTGCTCAAACTTTAACTTTAAAAAGCTTTAATATTTGGTATTTTTGTCTTATTTTGTTTAGTCTTTTCCAGCACAAATATCGAAACATTCTTAAATCAAGATACATGTAGAAGCAAAATGACTGAAGATATTAAGACTTAAAATTAAAAATTAAGTGAGTTTATGCTTAAAAGATGAAAATACCTGTCCATATAGTAAGATAAATAAAATAAAAACTTAATTAAAATGCAAAGTCTATTTTTCTTGCTTTTCTTCCCTTGTTTTAAGCACAAACACATTTATTTTTTATCATTTTTATTGGAAAACAAGACTTAATATCTTCAGTCATTTTGCTTCTCCAGTAAAAATGTATCTTGATTTATGAATGTTTCGATATTTGTGCTGGAAAACAAGACAAAAATAAGAAAATAAAGAAGAAAATATTTTCTGCCGTGATGAAAGTGAAGGAAAGTCAAAATAATTACAAATAACTATAATATTTAAACTGTATATAAAAAATTTAAGTAGTACGTGGGACTATTTATGATGTTTTTTGGTACTTTTTTATACTTTTATGTTCCGCAGAAGAACATACAGGCTTCGAACAACATGACGGCGAGTAAATAAGGATACTTTTTTTTTTCTTTGTAAACTAATCTTTTTTTATATTATATATATTTTTCTTATATTATTTTTATGATACATACCGGTAAATAATAAATAAAACACACACACACACACACAAAAAAAAGAGAAAAACGGAGGTAATGATGAAAATAAAACAACAAAATATGAATAATTAGTTTAATATGTGTAAAGTAAAGAACTAAAAATAAACTATTATTTTAACACATGCACTATTCACGCGTTTCACTTTCATTTTCTCCAGAATGACTCAGTCAGACTCAGATGAGGGACGGGAGCCTTTTATTATCTGAGAAATGTGAATTATGTGTGTATGAACGCAGCAAACAGACTCCCATGATTCTCATGACCTTTACAGCACATTTATGATCCTGTGAACTCTTGTGTGTGTGTGTATATATGCTACTCACAGACTTTAATATGAATGCAGTCCTGTCCAGGTATTCCTGGCCCTGGCCCTGCAGAAACGAGATCCGCTGTTGCATTGACTGCATGGCAGAACTGGTGGGACAAAAAAAACCTAAAAATCAGCTTTGCATCACAGGAATAAATTACATTTTAAAATGCAAAAAACATTTCTTTTAAATCATAATAATATTTTACTGTTTTTACTGCATCAAATAAATGCAGCCTTGGTAAACAGAGACTCAAAAAGCACACAAAAAAATCATATTTATTCCAAACGTTTGACCAGTACTGTGTGTAAATGCAATTTTCAGTGTGTTTAAGCACAGAGATGTATGAACGGGCTTTACACTGTTCACCCTGCGAGAGTAAACACTTCTCCAAAGACAACTGACAGATTCTTGGTGGTTTATGACCAGCTTGTTCTTCTCTGTTTTACTGCGATGCATTCCTGCGAAATCTCTCGGCCGAACCCGACGCAGAGACGCCCGATACAGGTCAAACAGCTCATTCACAATCAATCTCTCCATACTGAAAACAAGACCGTTTCACTTCCAATACGTCCTGACTTATATTTGTCAGGTTATATTATATTACAGGTTTTATGTTTCCAGCTGAAATTTATAGTTAGTTATAGATATTTTATCCAATTAATAATCTAGATAAAGGCAGTTTAATGTTGTGCGAAGCAATCAAGCATAATCAAGCATAGCATATTTTTAAAGCAAACGCTTTTAACTTTTCAAAAACATGCATCAAATTTAATGTGTACAACTTACACTTTACACTTTAACTTTAAAATGTAAAACAAATACCAAATTATATTTATATATATATAAAATGTTTGATGTTTATATAAAATATGACATATTATATTAAGAATATATTTAAATATTTAATATGCTATATATCTAAAAAGTATATAAATATGATATGTATGTATATAAAAAGAATTTTAAAATGATTATTTATTATAATACTGTTTGTTTATATAAATAAAATATATAAATATTAAAATATTTTTTCATTTTATTTAATTTTATCTGGTGCATCATATATATTAAAATATCTTAAATATACATCATTTAAAAATGTATATATTACAATATGACATTATATTATTGAAAATATCTTTAAATAGTTAAAATATTATATATTTAAAAGTTTTTAATTATTATATTTTATTATTAAAATATATATAAAGCATTTTTAAAGCATATTGTTGAAAATAAAATATATAAACATTAAAATAAATCCTTAAAATAAACCAAATTGAAATATTGTTTTATATGATTTTATTTTATCTGGTGCATTATTTTACATTAATATCTTGAGTAGGCGTTTAAAACAAGTGAAACCAAATGTAATATTTCAGTGCAAAAGTTCAACAAATGAGATCAGGCCAGTAAACAAACAGAAAACAGACACGATGCGAGATGAGAGTCTCATTTGAATGGAGAATATGCATATGAATGCACAACAGAGTTGTTATTCATGTTTATGAGCAGTGGCTGCCAAATGAGCGCCTGGATACGCTTGGCTTTTCCCGCAGGATCTGCAATAGATTTACAGGAAGCTTTGCTGGACAAGAGTCTGAAAGTGACCTGTAAACTCACGCAGAAACACAAAGAGCCACACAGAAGCAGCAGGGATTGTGTTACACCTGCCGGCACAGGCCTACATTCAACATTACACAACCATGCTTTATAACCCTTTATAACTCGCGTTCAGGCAGTTATGACAGCCTCTGATGTGCATATTATTAACCTTTGAACATCTGCTGTATTATAATAAAGTTACACTTACTTGACTGAGCACTATTTAGGTTTTACTCCATCACTCTTTGTTAAATAGGCCTACTTCTCTTTGCATTATTGTTTTTAAAACTAGTTTGAATGATCTAAATGGAAACCATTTTGTATAGAATGAAATTTTTTTCATTTTGCATGACATTTATTTTGCACTGTAAATTACATGAAAAATTACATGATCAATAATGTATGACAACACATGTTTTTTACAATTGCTTTAACTCATCAAAATAAGTTAAGCAATTTTCTATTTCTTTTTATGAGTTATATAAGATTCAACTCATTTAATTTAAGTTGAAATAACTTAAACATTCAAGTTGATTGCTTAAATATTTAATGCAGCAACTTATTAACTGAAACGTTCGCAGACAAAAACAAATGTTGCATTAACATGTGTATGTTAATGCAAACTTTGAATCTAATTTAAATTATGTACACTGTAAAAAAAAGTTGCTGCTTTAATTTAAGTACAATCAACTTGGATGTTTAAGTCATTTCAACTTAAATTACATTAAACTGAAATTGTTAAATCTTGAATAACTTATAAAAAAAGTTTGCTTAACTTATTTTGATGAGTTAAAGCAATGTAAAACCATATGTTGTCATACGTTATTGATCATCATTTTTTACAGAGGTGAAATGACGCACACACTTGCAGTAGCCTACGTTACAAGCACACACACACACACACACACACAAACGCACGTAACAGGTGTTTACTCACACTTGTCCCGCGCTCATCGAGCCTCTGGAGAAACTTTGGTCGTATCTCTCCACATATTCCTGTGTTAACCCATTATTCACATGCACCACCTCACTGCGCGCGTACGGATACGCGGGCGTCGCGTTGATCTCGCTGCGCGATCCCGTGCGGCGTCCCATCATGTTGAGCCCGCGCTGCGAGCCGTACATGCTCATGATGACTGAGCCTCAGCTTTACACCTAAAATGGCGGAGTTTAAAAAGTGAACCTGAGATCAGCCCCGCAGCCCCAGATGAAACCAGTCGTGAAGATCCTCCGAGCGCAACTGGACTGAGGACTGAGGACACAGGGAAGAGCCGCAGTTTAATGATCTGAAGTCACTCCCACAGACCCGCATCTGAACACACACACCCAGTTTAATGATCTATAGTCACTCCCACAGACCCGCATCTGAACACACACATGCCTGAGGGAGGCGTCTCTCTCTCCGTGCACTGTTGAGGGAAGCTCACTATTTCATTCAGCACTATGACATGTTTAAAACTATTTTCAGAAACACACTTGTTGCTAATGATCATGCATGCAGATTTATGACGCTTTCCGAAATGCATTTGCATGACGATTTAAATGCATTGAATGCATTTGAATGCATTCAAATGCATGTGAATGCATTCAATGCATTTAAATGCATAGAATCCATTAAATGCGTTTAAATGCATTAAAAGCACTGACATATATATTTTTTCTCCCATCTCATATTTTTTCCATTATAGGGACCCCACTGATCATTTAATCAAGCCATTAAACTTCAGTTTTTCATATTAGTAACTTGAAATGTACTGTGCACATATCAAACTTGTACTTGTAAATAAGTGACCTGTAAAATGGTGCAAGGTTTAAATGTTTTAAAACACTTTCCCTTTACGTAGGCTATTTACATATAATGCTTGTGAAATGAATGTTTTAACCTTTAATCTTGATGTTGAATTTAAAAAGTCCAAGTTCCCCAGAGATCATTTAAATGCGCATCCTGCAGTGTTTGCCACCATGCAGTGATGGTTCTGGGTCGACAGGAAAGACGAGTATTTCTGTCAGTTTCTGTCATTAAGCTTCAGTCGCCCTTGGCACCTGATTAAAGATGTGGTGCACAGGTATGCCAGAAATCAAACAGGTTAACACAGGACACGGCTAATGCGTGCACATTAAACTCCAACTATCCGCACCAGTGAATGTGCAGATGTGATGCCTTGCTTCTCTTCTGAAATGATTCGAGTGTGTTTGGGTGCGGTGTGGTGTGGCTCTGACTTTCTCAGAGGTCGAACTCAGAGGTCGTTCGCTTCAGTAAATACAGAACCTCTGCACGATGTAAATACAACTTCTGCATTTAATAAAAGTGAATTGAAAATGTTGCATGAGAGGAAAGCCTCATGCACACTCCTTTGTTTCTCATATTCTGATTTTTTCTTACAATTGCAAGTTTACATCTCAAAATTCTGAATTGCTTTTCGGAATTCTGAGTTTTTTATTTTTATGCTATGGAATAAAATAAAAAGGATTCAGCTTCAACTTATTTAGCACATTTAATAGCAACGTTGTTGCCCAAAGTGCTTCACAGTTAACTAAAACAGTAAGACATTCATGTATAAAGGCATATATGAAGGTAAGACCACACACTCTTAGACACACATAACAGTGAGGTCAGTGTAGAAAGAATTAAAATAGTGAAAATTAAAAGAGAGTAAATTATATCTACAATGTACAAAGTACTTAACTAAAAGCGAGGTTAAAAAGTTTTTACGTTTTTAAATGAGACTTAAAAATTTCTATTGTCTGAGCTAGCCGGATATGAGAGGGAAGACTGATCCACTGGGAGCCACAACTGGGAAAGCTCGGTCACCCTTTGACTTCTTTAAGGGACTGTCAGCAGAAGTTGGTTCGTTGATCTGATTTGTACAATCCTAAAAGGTCAACAATGTAGTTTGGGGACATGTTATGATTGCTTTAAAAACCATTAGTAAAATCTTATACTCAGTCCTGTAATGAACCGGTAGCCAATGAAGACAGCGTAGCACTGAAGTAAAGTTGTCCCTTTTTTAGTGCCAGTCAGAAGCCATTCTGCACCAGCTGTAGACGACACAGTTGACGCTGGCAGATCCCTGCATAAAGAGAGTTACAGTAGTCTAGTCTTGATGTAATAAAAGCGTGGACGACGACCTCCAGATCTTTAAAAGTGAGAAGGGAGAAATCACTCTAAGCTGATAAAAGCTATTCTTTACAACAGAGTTTATCTGTTTGTCAAAGCTAAGCGATGAGTCGACTATTACGCCAAGATTTCTCACGCTATCTTTCACCGTCATTAATGGAGCAAGGATATTGGCTATCTTCTCTTTGCAATTTTGTGGACCAAATATTGTAATTTCAGATTTTTTTCATTAAGCTGGAGAGCGTTTTTAGACAGCCACATTTTAAGCTCATTCAAAAAGTCTAACAAAGACTTTGAGAGGTAAGATAGATCTGTTTGTCATCAGCATACATATGATAAGAAGTGTCATAGCAACGACAAATAGATCCCAGAGGACACATGTACAGAGCAAACAATGTAGGACTCAAAATTCAGACTTTTTTCCTCGCAGAATTCAGAGGTATAAACTCGAAATTGCGAGAAGAAAAGACAGAATTGTGGGAAAAAAACCCGGAATTGTCAGAAAAAAGTCGGAATTGTGGGATAAAAACCCGGAATTGTCAGACAAAAGTCGGAATTGTGAGATATAAACTCGGAATTGTTAGAAAAAAGTCGGAATTGTGAGATATAAACTCGGAATTGTTAGAAAAAAGTTGGAATTGTGAGATATAAACTCAGAATTACGAGAAAAAGTATTAAAAGGTATCGCAATTACCTTTTTAAGTGCACGTTTTAAATGATTTACTTTTGTAATGCATGTTCCTCTTATTGTGCACGCTTCAACAGTGCATTTATTCCTGATTGTTTAGGTAATCAGAATGTAATAACTTACTGAGGCTCTAAATACATCACATTACAGAAGTAAACTGTGTTGAAGAATGTGTTACGGATGACACTTCACGTTGGCTTGAAAAGAACGCTGGTGTTTCTGTGGGTGTGAACGGCCGGTTAGCCCAGACATGCAGTCGCAGTATTTCACACCAGGACGAGTGGATGAGTGCATCTGACCGATACGGTCACACACACACACACACAGAGAGAGAGAGAGAGAGAGAGAGAGTTTCTGCCTGTCACATTCACTGGGTTAATCATTGCTCTCGGCTCATTTCTGAAGGTTTTACTGCATGTCTCAGCCTGAAGCGCGTTCCATCTCACCAAACCACTGACTGTCACCAAACACATAATCAGAAGCATTCGTGAAAACACTTTCTCAGCAAGAAATCATGCACCATTATTGCATAAGAAAGAAGGCTGAAAGAAGAGCAATGACATTTTGCGATGCAATCACATTTGATGAATTAAACGGCTCGTAAATCACCAGAATGAAAGTATTATGCAAACATTTAAGACATTTTTCCATATACAGAACCTTTTGGCATAAAGGGTTTTTTTCAAATCGAGTCAAGAACCCTAGAGTTCTGTAGCCGAGAGAACCACACTGAAGCTTTTCTTCTCAGAGTCTCAAACTGTGCTCAAATTTGCTCACGACATCCAAAGTGTGCAACCATGAGAGCTCAATATGAACTCAAAAATGTCTCATCAAATGATTTGAGGTGCTATACAGTCAAACCACAAAATACTCAGACACCAGATATCATTTTTTATATTTTTTTTACTAGTGTGATCAGGACACTATAGTTCATTTCTGTAAGTGAGGAGAGCAAAATAAAGTAAACTGTGACACATTACACCCAAACATTCTCCAGACACTTTGAGCTGATCATGTTTTGCTGAAGTGTGTTTTCTTTAATTGCTAATGCTCTTTTTACACACAGACTGAACAAAATGAAGCATTGCTTGGTGATTGGTTGAGCTAAACTGGTATTATCTAATTGTGTAGTTAAATTTAACAGCTGACAGATATTCAACATAATTCATGTGTGAGACAGTCTAACAGAAGGACGGACAAAACCAGTCAAATATCAAGTTCTGCTCATATTTTATTAGCATTTTTTAAACTATAGCACATAAACTGTGATAATGTGAGAAATGTTGAAGGTTTCTGAGTAAATTTTGTTTTGACTGTATTTAATTTAATTTAACGCATTTTAAAGAAACATCTGATTTGAAGCTGGCACTCTTTGACTGTATCGATGCACATTTAGAGGTCCATGTTTTTCAGAAGTCGCTCTAATGATTTTCCCAGAGCATCAGAAATATTAGGCTGTCCTTCACACACATTTACACATGCAAACATGTTCTGTCTTTTTCCCCCCGTGTCGCCTGTGGCGAGGGTGGAGATGTTCAGGACGAAGCCTAACAGACTCTTACTTTAAAACACACAAACACACAGACATGCTGCAACTCTGCTGATCTCGGTTCACTGTGCATTTCATAAAACATGTCCGGGTTTCACTGCAAAACCAGGAGAAAACAATTATATTTTGCATAAAGAAAATGCATAAAGGTTATTTTTAGCAGTGTGACTTCATTTTCATGACAGTTAAGAAGCTAAATCTCATTACTGCAATGCAATGAATAAAGAACTTAATGCATTAAGTATGTATATTATGGAAATATTTGGTGCAAAATGCCTTTAAATTAAGATAATGCATATTATTGTACAGCAATTACAGAATTACTACAATTCATTTTTCATTCTAATGCTAAAATGCACAAAACAAAAAGAAATTGGGAAGGAAACATGCTTATTTAGGATTAAAATACAATATTTTTTATTTTTTGAGATGAAATATGACCCAAAACCTGTTTCTGCGAGTTTCACCCATGTGTTATTATGTAGCTGTTGGGC
>NC_139980.1:34358164-34398164 GCF_963993115.1 Abramis brama
ACACTGTTTTGGTAATTTTGGAGGTACAAAAATCCCAATTAATGCAATGCAAGAATTTAACCTGTTAATATCCTCAGAATTTTTTATAACTATCGTTACATCATCTAGTTTAATGGGGGCAATCTCAGGGGAATCAGGAAGAGAAACACCACATAACTGTTTCCTCAGCATAACTAAAAGCGGTTCTATAGACATCGCATACAGAAGGCCTGATAGAGGACAGCCTTGCCTTATGCCTCTGGTCACTGAAAAAGATCTAGTCAAAGATCCATTAATCTTAAGCATACTATAAATATCACTGTACATCAGCTTAATACAAGATACAAAATATGGACCAAATCCAAAAGCTTCCAGAGTCTTAAACATGTAGTGGTGGTCTACTCGGTCAAAAGCCTTCTCCTGGTCCAAAGAAAGTAAGCCAATGTCCAACTTGTATCTTTTTGCAACAGTAATGATGTCTCTCACCAAGAATAAATTGTCAAAAATTGTCCGTTTAGGGATGCAAAAAGTTTGATCCACGTGGATTATGGTTGCCATATGTTGTTTGAGTCTGTTAGTCAATGTTTTCGACAAAATTTTAAAATCAACACATAACAGAGAAACTGGTCTCCAGTTTTTTAGGCATCCAAGGTCTCCTAAAAGGACGTCATACAAATCTTGGCCCATTAGTTTCCAAAAGGATTTGTAAAATTCCACTGAAGGTCCGTCCAACCCAGGTGACTTCCCGAGGCTCAACTCCTGAACAGCCTGTGAAACCTCAGAGAAGGTTAAAGGACTGTCAAGCTTTATCCTTTCATCCTCTGAAATGTTTGGCAAATCCTGTAAAAATTGGTATTTTAGAGAGAGAGAGAGAGAGAGAGAGAGAGAGAGAGAGAGAGAGGGAGAGAGAGGGAAAGGGAGAGAGAGGGAGAGGGAGAGGGAGAGGGAGAGGGAGAGAGGGAGGGAGGGAGGGAGAGGGAGAGAGAGAGGGAGAGAGGGAGAGAGGGAGAGAGGGAGAGAGAGAGAGAGAGAGAGAGAGGGAGAGAGAGGGAGAGAGAGAGAGGGAGAGAGGGAGGGAGAGGGAGAGAGAGAGAGAGGGAGGGAGAGGGAGAGAGAAAGAGAGGGAGGGAGAGAGAGGGAGAGAGGGAGGGAGAGGGAGAGAGAGAGAGAGGGAGGGAGAGAGAGAGGGAGAGAGGGAGAGAGAGAGAGAGAGAGAGAGAGGGAGAGAGAGGGAGAGAGAGAGAGGGAGAGAGGGAGGGAGAGGGAGAGAGAGAGAGAGGGAGGGAGAGGGAGAGAGAAAGAGAGGGAGGGAGAGAGAGGGAGAGAGGGAGGGAGAGGGAGAGAGAGAGAGAGGGAGGGAGAGGGAGAGAGAAAGAGAGGGAGGGAGAGGGAGAGAGAGAGAGAGAGAGGAGAGAGAGAGAGAGAGAGAGAGAGAGAGAGGGAGAGAGAGAGAGAGAGAGAGAGAGAGAGAGAGAGAGAGAGAGAGAGAGAGAGAGAGAGAGAGAGAGAGAGAGATGGCATGTGTGTGTGAGCTGGATAAGCTCTGACTGAATGCTGTCGTCTCAATGTGAAGAAACACATCATCATCATCATCATCATCATCATCACTCTCTCTTTCCAACAGATTCTAATGGCCGACAATAAAGCGTAATAAATACTCCCTTTCCAAACTCATGATGTCAGCTGTTGAACGCTCACTGTCATCAAATATACATGAGACGTTCTGTAGAAGGAAGAACAAAACACTAATGTTGTTCATGTTCATGTTCGGGCTTGTGAAGCTGAGACTAAAGCATTATTTGCAGCAGTTTAGAGTAACATGTAAACAGCGTGTGTGTGTGTGTGTGTGTGTGAATCAGGTAATGATATACTGTACATCATCTCGAGATGCCTGTGCTGTACATTTAAGAAGATCTGCAGTGACGTCCAGTTTTTTATAGCAGCGATTTAATAATATGAAGTTAAATAAATAAATAAATAAATAAATAAACTACATATGCATTTCAGAAAACTCTTGAATTATTAAAAATTAAGTTCTTCTGTTATCAAATACAAAAAAGTATGATATACTTTTATATGAATAATAATAATATGAAATTAATTAAAATAAATCAATAGTTTATTGATTTTAATAACTATAAATCCACTATATGACCGTAAGTGTGCAGACAGAAACCTCTTCTCTTCTGAAGAACGCGTTTGGTTATTCCAGTCATTTCTATGAGGACAATCTCACACCACACACTGACATTCTGCAGAATAATGTGCTTCAGACTTATTATAGAAATGACAGAAGTTGAACCACACTTGAACCTGTGGGATGAACTGGAACACAGATTATTATTATTATTATTAAGAAAAGGGAAGAAATTGTGCTGATGTATCATCTCTTCACCTCACAGTGTGTGTTAATACATTTCCTGGGAAATCATATCACTCTGTGGAGACGATGAATATGATTTTTATTTCTGGAACTGGACTGTTGTGCAATAACTCTCCAGACTGACCTTTACTTACAAACGTTCCGCTTAGAAACTCAGTGGTCACGTGACAAACTCCACCGGAAGCGTCGTGTAGATGTTACGCGCCATGTTGATGTTGTTGTTTTTTTGAACAAATAATGCCATCTGCTGGTCACTAAATATTAACTCAGATTTGGATTTTGCTCTTACAGACATGCGCCTCCAGGGGGAAGCAAACAGCAGCATTTACTCTCTGTTCAACTTTTTATTCTCTGTAGTCTATAAATGCTTTTACCTTTGACTTTATGTTGAGTATATTTGAATTGAATTTGTTTCTGAGCATTTGGACGGCTAGTTTTTGCTAATTACTGTTTTTCTGCTATGAGATGGTTGTTCTTCCACCAGGGTGCCCTTATGGGTTAAAAAAAAAAAAATCTTTTGCTGAGCCCTATTTGGGTTTTGTTTTAATGGAATACAAATTCTACACTACGAAAAAAAAACACCAGTTGATATCTAAATAAGAAATCTGTTGCAGCTGAATTTCTGTAAAATGGCAAACGACTGCGATTGGTCCATTCTGACCAGCGTTGAGAAGAATAATTTACTAATAATTTACAACTAGATGAGTACAGTTTGTCAACAAACTTTGATGTTGACTTGACAAAGCCTTGTCTGTAAGTTTAAAATAACTTAGAAAAACTTGAAGTTTGTCGATTTTACTATGTACTAACAGGTTTTAGCATGTTGCTAGCATGATTAGCACATTGCTAACATTAATTTACATGTTATTACCATGGTTTAAAACATTATTGCCATGTTTTAAAATGTTGCTAACATGATTTAGCATTTACTAGCATGATTTCTCACAGTACTAACATGTTTTATCATGTTGCTAGCATGATTAACACTCTGCTAACATGAATTAACATGTTGTTAGCATGATTTAACACATCGGTCAACATGTTTTAACATGCTGCTAGCATTATTTACCACACTGTTATCATGTAGATAGCATGGTTTAACATGTTGTTAACATGAATTAACATGTTGCTAATATGATTTAACACACTGCTAGCATGTTTTAACATGTTGTTAGCATGAATTAACATGCTGCTAGCGTGAATTTACATGTTTTCATTATTTAACACAACATTAGCATGTTTTAGAATTTTGCTAACATAATTTAGAATGTTGCTAACATTATGCTAGCATGATTTAGCACATATTAACATGTTTTAACATGTTGTTAGCATGATTAGCACATTGTTAACAACATGTTAAAACATGTTAGCAATGTGCTAAATAATGCTAGCATAATGTTAGCAACATTCCAAATCATGTTATCAAAATGCTAAAACATTATTAGCAAACTGCTAACATGAATTAACATGTTGTTAACATGATTTAACACATCGTTAGCCTGATTTAACATGTTACTAGCATGATTTACAACACTGGTAGCATGTTGCTAGCATGAATTAACATGTTGCTAATATGAATTAACATGTTAACATGAATTAACTTGTTGGTAGAATTAATTAGCATGTTGCTATCATGATTTAACACATTGATAGCATTTTTCAGCATGTTGCTAGCATGATTAGCATTTTGCAAGCATGTTTTAACAGGTTGCCAACATGAGCTACCACAAAGCTAGCATGGATTAGCATGTTGCTAGCATGTTTTAGCATAGGATATACATTAAGCTTTGCTAATGATTCTCAATAAGTCTTATTGTACAGAAGTTTTGACCCCCCTCAATGAAAGTCTATGGGATTTTCTTAGTTTTGATCGTCCATTTAACGAAATTCCTAAGTCGGATCAGTTAGAAATGAAATAGCAACCCGAAGTTGAGGAGATACTGTCTAAATTCTTTACTTAGATTATCATAGTTTAGAACGCTAATGATTATATTTTATGATGGTATTTCATATTTTACTAGACATAAATATGCCGATAGAAACAAACTCTCTGCAGTGCACGAATCACCTGTGATAAAGCTCCAGTGACGTGCTGAACTTGTCCTTGTTTGGAAGTCGAGGACAAAGGACAGCAGACTCTTCCAGGAGAAGCTTTGAGACGCTCTTGGCCAGAAGAGTGTGTTGAGCTGCCAGGCCATATGCTCCAGGGCCTGAACCAATCAAAACATGCAGATATTTCCGTCACTGCACTGTAAAAAAAGAAAGAAAAGAAAAAGTTGCTGCCTTAAATGTTTAAGTACAATCAACTTGGATGTTTAAGTCACTTCAACTTAAATTACATTAAACTGACTTAAAAAAATGTTTTTGTTTATTCTTATTGATCATAGAACTTATTGATCATATTTCAGGTCCATTTATTAAATTATTTATTTTGCAAGATAATGTACAGTATAATGAACATTAAAATGCAATATTATATAACATAATATAATATTATATGATGTACTGTTCCTTAATGCTCTGCATTCTCGTCTCACATAATAAAACATTTTCAAAATCAATATTTAATGTCCATTAAATGGCAATAATTATTTATTTGGTAAGATAATGTACAGTAGCCTATATATGATGAACATTAGAATAGAATAGAATAGAATAGAATAGAATAGAATAATTCCTTAATATTGATTACACTCTTTTTGCACTTATAATAAAACCGTTTAAAACTCAAATCAATATTATAGAATAATTCCTTAATATTGATTGCACTCTTTTTGCACTTATAATAAAACCGTTTAAAACTCAAATCAATATTTCAGGTCCATTTAATTAATTATTCATTTTGCAAGATAATGTACATTATAATGCACATTAAAATGTAATATTATATAACATAATTTAATATGATATAATAAACTGCACTTTTCCTAAGTGCTCTGCAGTCTTTTATCACATAATAAACACTTTTCCATTAAAAATGTCCATTGAATGGCAATAATTAATTATTTGGGAAGATAATGTACAGTATAGCCTATATATGATGCACATTAATATAATGTAATAATAATTCCTTAATATTGATTGTACTCTTTTTCTTATAATAAAATAGTTTAAACAGTATATATGATGCACATTATAATATAACACAACATAATATAATTAATATAATATAATATAATGATTCCATAACATTGATTGCACTCTCTTTCTCTTATAATAAAACAGTTTTAACTCAAATCAATATTTCAGGTCCATTTATTTAATTATTCATTTTGCAAGATAATGTACAGTATGATGCATATCAAAATATAATATAATATAATATAATATAATATAATATAATATAATATAATATAATATAATATAATATAATTTAATATAGGCTAATGCTTGAATACTGAATCCGAAGAGTGATGTTTTGTGTGATCTGTCTATTTGAAATAAACATCATATAAAAGTGCAGTGAATCTCCTGCGAGTGTAAAGTTAAGCGCGCAGTGATTGTTGAATCCCACTGAAGTGTTTGTGCCCTGAGCTCATGGGGGGGCAGATGCCACACAAAGGCTCTTTGTTACCCTCGTCCAATCACACACACACACACACACACACACTGGAGGACAGGACAGAACAGCCCGTGCGTGTGCGCGAATGCCACGCGCGCGCCAATGGAAGAGCTCGGTGCGCGCGACGAGGGCGGATCTTGCATTTTGGATGCGGTGCGATGCACGCGGGCGTGCGACGCGTTATAACCAAGCCTTCATTAGCCTACATAGGGGTTATTTATGAGGTAGTGCGCGAGCGTTGGGTGTGATCGGCTCACGGGCTCAGCATCATCATCATCATCATCCCTGATGTGAGTTCAGCGGGATTCAATGATGGATACACGGGCCACACCTGTGCATCAGCTGCGTAACCTGCGGACCTGTTGGAGACCACCGGGTCTCTACAGCCCGGCGATGGCGCTGTGACCACCGGGTTCGACAAAGACCTTATGGGGCCCCTTGCGCATCAACTGGATTATCAAAGCTCGGATTCAGACTGGGTTCTGTTCAGACTTCAGACTTCTCTCAGTGTGTGTGCGTGTGATTTTAAGACAAAGACCCTGAAACCGACGCGCAATGGATGCGGTTCGGCTGGACCGGCTCGACGCACCGGCGGAGAACGGGAATGTGTCGCAGTCCGAACCGCACAAGCGGCTCTCGCAGGTGGACACGGTGGTTCTGCCGTTCCTCGGGGGGTTCGGGAGGTATCAGAGGCGCCTGGTGGCTCTAACGTGGATCCCTGCCTTCCTCATCTCATTCATCCAGTTCTCCGATCACTTTCTGCTCGGTCAACCGGACAGGAAGTGCGTGCGCGCGGGGAACGGGACGGGCTCGGAACGGGATTTATTCGTGGATCTGATCGGGAACGGCACTGAGAACGGCTTCGTTACGGCGTGTATGTGCTCGGAGTGGAGGTTCGAGCTGCAATCGGGACTGCAGCAGAATGTGGTCACTAAGGTAAGATCTACTGATGGATGCCCTTGGAAAAAGGATTCCCTCCGGCTTGATGGAAAGCTTCCATTTAAAGGAATAGTTCACCTAAAACATTTAAATTCCGTCATCGGTTAAAATTCACATTCAAATTCTGTCGTATTTACTCACTATCGTGTCCTTCCATACTCATATGACTTGCTTTCTTCATTGGAACACAAAAGAAGATGTTTAACCGAACATCTTTTAAACACTGTTTAAAACAACAGTTATTTTCTATACAATGGGAGTGAATGGGGACTGGAGCGCTTGAGCGGTGAAAATGCAGCAGATTGTCAGCAAATAACAGCTTGAATTTTGTCTGTCTGTCATACAATGGAAGCACATTCCGCCATAATAAGAAAAATATTATTTGGGAAATCATATTAAATGTCTTAATAATGACATTAAAAGACATAATGTGATAAAAAGGCAACATTTTGACGTGCTAAGTCAAAACATGTCAAAACCTGTCTACTTTTTGTGACTTTTTATCTCCTAATTTAGAATTTTGTGACACAATTTCAACTTTTTGTCTCATCACAATGTTTTAATAAAATAATTATAATCTACCAAAGCATGATTGTAGGAAATGGAAATCCCTAACATTATGAAAACTATTGGCCAATACATTGCAAATGCGTGAATCGCCTTAACAAATGTCATCTTGCGTTGGTCTGGAATGACAAACAAAACAGTAACATGACAGTAAACTGGTAAAAGACTTTAAATTTTGGGGGTGAACTATTCCTTTATTTCCTTTAACAGAGACATCTGTGCAATACACTGGAAACGTAAAGGATCTTATATTCTTTATTAGCAGAACTAACAGACGGTTTGATGTTTACTATCTACTCCTGATGAGAAATCACATTGCATGTTATTTGTGGCCTACCTGAACATGTACTTGAACACCAAATCTGTAAACATTTAACATCAAATCAGCTCGTATTTCCCCTCCAATTTTAATATGAATAACTAGCAATTATGTGCTGCACTTGCAGATTTAGTTGATCAAAGGTTGCATTGATCACCGTTAGTCATGTAAATGAGGTATTTAAACAGCAGTGTCACAGGGTTATGAGTGAGTATCTCTTCACAGTGTGCATATCAGACGGAGAGCTCAGTTACACCCAGACCAGATAACGTGTAAATGTGCAGAGAGAAACATGCAGATAACGTGTAAATGTGTACGGTGAGGCCCAGAAACTATAATGTGCGTTTAAAGGGACTGTCAGATTGCACAAACAGTCCTGCGAATGTCTTTGCATGCTGAGGGACTCCATATAGACATCTATACATGTGTGCATCTCGCGCAGAAGTAAAGCTTCTGTCACTTTATCTCACACATTTCCCTTCAGAGCTTCATTGACACAGAAGATGCACAAGCTTTCCTTCAAACTCAGCCGTTTATCTACGAGTCTGACAGAAGTGATGCACAGCGTTTCTTTGGCCGAATAGCTCTCTCTCTCTCTCTGTGTGTGTGTGTGTGTGTGTGTGTGACCTTTCTCACACCGATAGTCTAATCTTTACTGAGTGTGTGTTAAAGAGGTTAATTCATTCATTCATGTAAACAAATGCTAATGAAGCGTTCTGGGCCGTTTGCTGTTCGAGGATGAGACACACACTGCAGGATAGAGGATATTTACTCACTTCTATGTGCATTGGTCAATTTCTAATCATATTTGTCACGTTTCAATGTCAGAAACACAATGTCCTTTAAATGTGGAGCCCTACTTGTGATATTTTAGGCCCTACTTGTGTTTGTGTTTTACTTTTTTACATAGGGATTTCTCAATCTTTAATCAATATAAAGAAATTAATTATTTGCATCAAGAAGATGTTGCATTGTGACATTGTTTTTCGTGATATTTGACCACATTTCACCACCAAATCTTTTATAAATTGCATTGCATCTGGATGATTTGGCTTTGAGTTTAAATCTGATTCTCATTATTCTAATTGTTTTTACTGCATTACAATAGAAAATACTCTAATACAAGAATTTAAATACTTTCATCATGTATAAATATTCCAATACATTTATTTTTACACATTACAGTAATTACATTTTTGTATTATTATTCCCGTTAGGAAAATGATATTTATTTTGGAGAAAAATGCTTAACTGACATGAAAATAATGTCACAAAACATATTTTTAGGGTGAAACATCACTATATTCTTGAGAGGTTACACCATATATTTCATATTTTAAGTACAGGCCTGTATGACTTACTGGATATCACATTTTGATTTGATTGACAATTATCGTGCTATATACAATTCAGACACCAGACATAATTTTTAATATATTTTTTTACTAGTGTGATCAGGACACTATAGTTCATTTCTGTAAGTGAGGAGAGCAAAATAAAGTAAACTGTGAGATATTACACCCAAACATTCTCCAGACACTTTGACCTGATCATGTTTTGCTGAAGTGTTAATGCTCTTTTTACACACAGACAAAATTAAGCATTGCTTGGTGATTGGTTGAGCTAAACTGGTATTATCTAATTGTGTAGTTAAATTTAACAGCTGACAGATATTCAACATAATTCATGTGTGAGACAGTCTAACAGAAGGACGGACAAAACCAGTCAAATATCAACTGAGTTCGTCATATTTTATTACCATTTTCTGAACTATAGTGAATAAACTGATAATGCTGAAGGTGTCTGGTTCGACTGTAGGTCTATATATCAGCGGTCATGTGATATGTCTGTATCAGTCTGTGTTGTTTCGTTTGCAGTGGACGCTGGTGTGTGACGGAGAGTGGAAGGTTCACATCGCCAAGTTCTCTCTGTTGGTCGGGTCCATTTTCGGGTACTTGCTGATGGGAGCGATGGCAGACTGGTACGTTACCAAACATGTAGCATGATGGTTACGATCGTATACTGTATTCATAACTCTTACTGTAAACCCTGTCAGGTTGGGCCGTATCCCAGTTCTGCTGGTGTCGGTGCTGTCCGTGCTGGTGTTCGGGTTAGCCGTGGCGTTTTCCGTGGATATGGCCATGTTCAGCACGCTACGCTTCTTCGAAGGATTCTGTCTGGCGGCCATCAGACTGACCCTTTACGTCCTGAGTGAGTTTTATTCTCTTCGCTTTCTGTCGCTTGAGGTTTCTACATCTATATACATACACACACTACCAGTCAAAAGTTTTGGATCAGTAAGGTTTTGTATGTTCTTAAAATAAGTCTCTTCTGCTCACCAAGGCTGCATTTATTTGATTAAAAATACAAAGAAAAACAGTAATATTAATAATATTATAATAATGAGAAATGATTCTTGATCATCAAATCATCATATTATACTGATTTCTGAAGGATCATGTGACACTGAAGACTGGAGTAATGATGCTGAAAATTCAGCTTTGATCACAGGAATAAATTACACTTTACTGTATATTCACATAGAAAACAGCTGATTTACATTGGAATAATATTTCACAATTTTTACAGTTTTTTTAAATGCAGCCTTGGTGAGCAGAAGAGACTTCTTTTAAAAACATAAAAAATCTAAACTATCCCAAACGTTTCACTGGTAGTGTATATATATAGACCAGATTCAGAGGACCCAAGAGTGCAGGCAGGGGTGTGGATAATTGAATGAGGTCAGAAATATACAGGAGAGCGAGACCATGAAGGGCTTTCAATGTGATGAGAAGTTCCTTGTATTGCACACGGAGACCTTGCTAATGTAATCTGCATAAAACTGGAGTAATGTGGGAGGATTTCTTGGTATGTGTGAGGACCCTGGCTGCGGAGTCCTGAATATATTGGAGTTTATTAAGTGTTGTTGTGGGTACGGCGAAAAAGAGGAAATTACAGTCTAGGCGGGGAGTAATGAGAGCATGAACTAGAGTCTCAGCATCATTGATATTTAAGAGCGGACATAAACAAGCAATATTCCGGAGATGGAAAAAGGCAGAATGATGGTCCTTTACATGCAATTACATCATTACCACATGACACAATCTGATTGGCTCTGCTGATCCTGCAGCCAATGAGATTGCTTGCTCAACATTTAAATAGTCTGGCTGATTGTTTGCTGTAAGCTAGTCCTGCAGTGCTATCTCATTCCTCTAACCCCTCCACCTCCCCAGCTCCACCTGCCTAGATCTGATGCGGGATTCAAGTATGTCTGTTTCAGAACGGACGTAAATGAGCACTATTCCAGAGGTGGAAAATGGCAGATTTGGTAAAGGGAGAAAGGGAGGGAAGAATAAAAAATATACCCGGGTTTTTAACAGTAATGGAAGGTCAAACTGGGAAACCAGAATTATCAATATTGTCAACACAGAGACGGGATGTAAACCAATCAGATGTATATTTGTTTCATCAGTGTTTAGTTTGAGAAAATGACTGGACATTTATTTCATTAACTCTTTCCCCGCCATTGACGGAAATTTCCGTCTTTCCGTGTTTTCACTGTTATACGGTAGGGGGCGCTATGACACATCTTCTGAAAAAGTACTGAATATCCTGGTCAAAACCAAGCGGCAACTTTACGGTCTCTCACCTAAGTGACTTAATCTGCAATTCATCGACTGGCCGCTAGAGACACACTCAATCCCATAGACCCCCATGTTAATATGCAAAACTTTACAGCAGGAAAAAATGTGTTTACAGCCTGTTTTTTTTTAACTCATCTGTTTAAATTATATTAAGCCTTAAAGTTCTGCATAATTATGGGCATGGCCACTTGATTGACAGGTGGATTGCCGCTGATCTCACTACTAGCCGTTTGTCTGCTGTGTTAGCGTCACGTCACCTCAGCTAATCCGCCTCGCTGCACATTTTCGTTTATCCGGGAGTGACGCGACGGCCGGCTCCGCCCACTTTAGGCTTCAAAAATGCTCTTCAGAAACCTACGGGTGACGTCACGGACACTACGTCCATTATTTTATACAGTCTATGATCAAAACACGTGTGAGGAAGATGCGATATCATATGCAATCATATGCATATGTAAAATAAAGCAATCATCAACATTAAACAGCATATAAATCAAAACTGCCTAATGTTACTGACTGAAATGTTGACCCAGGACGAGCTTTAGGCCTGTGAAGCTCGATCTACTCCATCTCTGTTCTGATCATCATTCTGAACATGATCTGGATGTAGTCTTTGACAAAAACATGATTTTCTCAGGTTTTTGATCAAAATGTTGCTTTTTTATGAAACTTACCCATATTTAAGTGTTGATAAAAAAGAACGCATGAAACTAGACCAACACTGAGAGAGGGTCTGTTCTTTTTTAATATCTTGCATGTTCAGATATTCATACAACTAAATATTCTGGGGGCCATGATATTTTTGTGAAAATGATCAAAAACGCTGGCGGTAAAAAAAAAAAAAAAAAAAAAAAAAAAAAAAAAACGCTGGCGAGGAAAGAGTTAAGAGTTAATACAAGCCAAAATGGAGTTGGTGGGGAAGAAGAAAGTGCGTTGGGAACGAATGTATCATTTCATCTTCATAGCAATGAAAGTTTAAGCCATGTTGACGAGAAGGGAAGCATGCAGATGATGAAGAGTAAAGGTCCAAGAACAGAGCCCTGTGGCACACCGTGTGAGACAGGGGCCGTAGTGGACTTAGCCTGACGGATAGAAATGTAATGCTGATGGTCAGACAAGTTGGAAATGAACCATAACAGGACAGTTCCAGAAATACCAAAAGCAAGAGAGTCGAGAGATGAGAATACTGTGAGAAATGGTGTCAAATGCAGCAGAGATGTCAAGGAGAATTAAAGTGCAGATGGAGCCCGAGTCGATGGGCATAAGAAGATCATTTACAACCCAGAGAAGTGCTGTCTCAGTGCTGGGGAGAGTGCACACACCTGATTGGATGCATTCATAAAGGTTGTGTGATGACAAGCTGAGCAGCAAGCACTTTCTCAAGCAGCTTTGAGAGAAACTGAAGATGCAAATTTGGTCTATAATTGGCCGTGTCAGAATGGTCGAGGCCGGGTTTCTTTAAAACAGGGGTTAACAAAACCAGTATTAAGCAGTTGGGAAATGAGAATTGGAATGGGCAGTGAAATTACAGAAGCACACTTTTCAAGGAAGGCATTCGGGGCCGGGTCAAGATGACAGGGAGACGAGTTTGATTCTCAGCTTCTCAGTGATTTTAGTCCTGTCTGAATGTGCATCTCAGTCATCATTACGAACAATGTCAGTAAAGATTACGGCGACTTTTACCTTCAGTAAAACGGTCTGGAAAATTTCCTCAGGTAATGCTAATCCCGTTCGAATAGACCCGCTGTAAATATTTAAGTAAATATTCCATCATTTCCTGTTTAGAAGTAGTTTCCTGTGGTTTTTCAAGTATGGAGACGCTTGAAAAGGCATTCAATTCCGTTCTAGTCGCTGGGACGAGTCTGTGGCAAAACTCAAGTGTTTTACACACACCATCAGATCAGAGAGAAGATCGACAGCACTTGTTAGAGGCACGAAACATCTTTTAGTGTTAGGAAAGTGCCTATTACCAACACAATCCAATCTGAAGTTAATTAGTACATCGTTCGACCGGACATAACTGTTTTATATATATAAATATAGGTTTTGTGTGTTTGTGCACGTGATATCAGGAAGCAGCGTAATACACACATGACGACAGGAGTGACGGCGGTGTGTAAATCGAGTTACTCTCCCACTTCTGCTAGTTTACTGAGATCTATTATCCCGTGCGGATTGGCCATTAATATTACAGGCGTCCTGTGGTAAAATTACATTACTCCATCAACACTAAAGTGAATCCTGTACGAACAGGGCTATAGACCGGAAGAGATTGTATATACTGAAGTGTAGAAATGACCCGCAGAGCTCAGCTGAGTTACTCATGTCAGGTTAGCAAGTTTAATGACTATGCAAAACAGCGTTTTGGGTCGAGAGGAAGCATTACTAAAAAGGGTAAAGTAATGTCAGAAAGGTGAGTTTGCACAGATCTGGAAAACAGCAGTGGATTCACAGAGTTGAGGTTACAGTAAGTTATGAAGGATTTCAGCCTAGGAAGAGGCAATTCACGGTTGAGTTTAGTTCAATGAAAAGATGATCAGACATACCAATTTGAGAATCAAGCACAGAAACATTGTGTAAACCAACAGGACAAAGCAAGTGTGTGACCTTTCGAGTGTGTAGGAAAATCCACATGCTGTAAGAAATAAACACATTTGAACACTGGCACAAGTCAATGGGATTCTGCATGATCAGTTTCAACTAGTGATGGCAATTTCAAAACACTGCTTCATGAAGCTTCGAAACCTTTAGGAATCTTTTGTTCCGAATCAGTGGTTCGGAGCATGTTTCAAACTGCCAGAGACACGTGATTTCAGTAAATGAGGCTTCATTACGAACCGTTTCGAAACACCTCGAAATTTCAATGGTTCACTGCTGGTGGGCGATGATCTCTGTCAACTCATGAATCATGAGGAGTCACTGCCAACCAATGAACAAGTGTCTGTGGGTTTTACCTGATCTCTGATCAGTTTTATACATTTAGTATTAAAATGAATAATAGTAGTTAATAGTCTCTTATTGACCTGTTTAGCTGAGCCATTCATAGAACAAACAAAACAAACCCTGACAATTTATAAAAGAACATATAGACACTTGATAATCTTATTAGATGATTATATAATTGCATTTGAAAGATTTTACTTTCAATAAAGAATTTGCAATAGATTTGTAAAAGGTGTTTTTATGCATGGTTGTCCTGGGTTTTTGTTGCATTTACACTGTTCTGACCACTAGGGGTCACCGTGGAGACGGGTGTCGGATTGTTTCGAAGCCTCGCCACAATACGGCACATTTGCTTAAACTGTTTCAGTGTTCCACGAAGCCTCGATCTGCCCACCACTAGTTTCAACATGTATATTGAAATCACCAAGTAGTAAAACAGAAGAAGCTGCTGCATAAACAGACATACATAAATCCCATATCAGATCTAGGCAGGTGGAGCTGGGGAGGTTAGAGGAATGAGATAGCACTGCAGGACTAGCTTACAGCAAACAATCAGCCAGACTATTTAAATGTTGAGCAAGCAATCTCATTGGCTGCAGGATCAGCAGAGCCAATCAGATCGTGTCATGTGGTAATGATGTGATTGCTTGTAGATTGCATGTAAAGGACCGTTAGCCTGCGTCCTCTAGAGTTTCATGAATGATCTAGATATATATATAAAAAATATTTTTAGTATATTTATATTTTTTTATGAAAAATATTAAATTAAATACCACATTTAATTATACATTAAGAATAAGAATAGCAAAAACAAACAAACAAACTAACTAAAATATCTGACATGTATAAAGCCTTAAAGTAGTCCTTATTTTCTTTATGCAAAATATAATTTCATACATAGCCTATTCTTTTGATTTTGGGGTAAAAAAAAAGTCGCAGTAAGCCCAGGTTCCCCTTTAAGCACACAGTTTAATTTATGTGATCGGTTTAATTCTCTGTGTGCTTTAGAAAGTGGTTTTCTGATGAGCAAACATTAAGTGATGCTGATTAAGTAGCTTTTACAGAGGCCAGGGGAAGCTGTGTGTGTGTGTGTGTGTGTGTGTGTGTGTGTGTGTGTGTGTGTGTGTGTGTTCAATCTCCAGAACACCTCTGAGTTCATTAATTTACTTTAATGGAGCTACTTTCTGCTTCGCTCAGACCCCGATGACATTTGAAGTCTGATGCTTTACAGCGGCCAATTTTCTCAAAAGCTTTTTGTTTATAATGGATATCATAATGATTTACAAAGGGAGCCATAACGTCAACAAGATTTTCACTTTCATAAAAGATTTTTTATGGCGTTTGGCCTCAAATCAGGTAAAAAAAAATGACAAAACTCTTAAATGCATCTTCAGCATAACCTCAGCAACACAGAATAACCAGCATATCTTCTCTGTTTAATATCCACTCATGACGACAAATTGATCTGTTGGGAGTGTATTTGGACAACTGAAGAGCAAAATTGATGAGTTACTCACACAGACACACACATGTTGTAGTATAACGTTACACTGTGGTTTCTTCTCGACACTTACAAAGGCTGCATTTCATTTGATCAGAAATACAGTAAAAATTACAGTAAACAGTTGTGGAGCGCCATTGACTTCCATATAGAAGTCAATGGGGTCCATCAACTGTTTGGTTACAGTTTTTTTTTTTAAATATCTTCCTTTGTGTTCAATAGAAGAAAGACATTTATACAGGTTTGGAACAACTTGAGGGTGAGTAAATTATGAATTGTTTTTGGGTGAACTGTCTCTTTAAGTACATCTTTATATGTCATTTTTGGTCATTTATTGTCTTTTAAGTATAGTTGTAAAATGTACTGAGATAGTTGTAAAATGTCATGTATATAAATATATTTGTGTTTTACACATTTGTAATGGTAAAGATACAATTTACTACATAAAAAAGAATATATATATAAAATCTAATATAGAATGGATCTCCTGTTTTTTAAAGTCGGCATGAAACAGAAGTTGTGCTCGTCTTTTCTCCACTATTGTGTCGTATATCCGAGTGAAACGCTTCTGGAACAAGAACAAATGTGGGCGGGGCTTGATTTTGTTCTTGAGGAATTGATTGGATGGTTGTGGTTTGCTATTGGCTGATCTCATGTGAGTGACAGGTTGCCCCGCCCTCGTCGTCAGATAAGAGAAGAGATGCTGCAAGTTAGTACAAGAGGGAGGGAAGAATTAACGAGGGAAAATTATGATGAACAAGAATTTAACAAAAATAATTTTGTGCATAAAAAACAAGAATTGTCCATTTGTGAATTCTCGACTTGAAGTGTCCTGTTTTGATTCTGTGGCGATCTCTCCGTCTCTCAGGGATTGAGTTGTGTTTGCCCAAATGGCGTTTCTCCATGACCATGATCGCCAGTCTGATCATCGTGGGCGGGCAGATGCTGATGCCCGGTCTAGCGGCGCTGTGCCGTGATTGGCAGATTCTTCAGATTGTAATCATCGCTCCATTTGTGCTCATGCTGCCGTATGTCTGGTAAGACTCTCATAAAGCACAGAAACACTAGTTCGGTTCTCCTACCAATGCATGCAACACTAAAAACTAGTTTATTATTTAATAAAAAATAATACAAATTTCTGACTGCAATGCATGGAAATAAAATCCAGTTTATGAGGAAGAACCAAGGGAACGTTCTCAGAACATTAAGGTTCTCTCTAAGTCATGAGCAAACGTTCTTCCAGGAACATTAATAAAACACTTATTTAAAGTTATCTGGTCTTTATTAATGTGTGCTTTAAAAATATCGTTCACGGAACGTTTTTACCTGAAGCGTTTCGTCTGATGTAGTGTTTTTAAATGTTGCTACTAGTTTCGGAATGTTCATTCAAACATTCAAAAGTAACATTCCGAATTAGTTTGAAGAATGATGAGATGTTTCCTTTACATTCGCATTACATTTAAAAAACGGGCCGTTTTAAAGCAACACAAAATAACTTTTTTTTACCTTAAAATAATGTTTCCAAAATGGTTTCAGTGGTTCATCAACTCTTAACAGGGTGAACGGCACTTCTGGATTCGCTTTGCGGTCCTTTATCTGCTATAACCACACTATGCAAGTTTGCCAGATCGGGTAGCGGATCTGTAGTTCGAATGAGACAGAAGAAAACTACAAATTTGACTTGCTTTACGACAAGCATTACAATAGTCATTATTTAGTTTTTCTTCGTTTCTGATGTCGCAATACATCATACTTTCATAAAATCATGCAACATACTCTACCTAGTCTGTGGACATCGTTATTTCCAAAGCCGGTGCTGGATAAACAAATAGCGTGCGTGCGACGGTAGGCGAAATTATTTACGACAGCAGTAATGGACAATTCCGCTTCCAACCTGTAGGGGGACCGCAGAGGAAAAGTTCCTTAGTGTTGCTTTAAATGTTCAGAGAACATTCAGAAGTAACGTTTTTATAACCTAATGGGAACGTTAGCAAAAGCTTGTTAGAACATAGGGGAGAGCAATTTGTGTAAATCCACTTCGGGTTCAGAGAATCACACACGTCTAGTACAATTATGTGGTTTTGTTTCAAGTATAGAATAGAAGATCATAGTTCTAATAGGGGCTCATTGTAACTCAGTGTGACAACATGCCCCGCCTGCGCAACTGGGGTTTAAACCCGGCGAGTGTCTTCTGCTGGTTAGATCAGCATTAAACAACCATATCGACTGTTAAATAACAGATATAAGATTAAAAACAACATCAGATTTGTCTAATTTCTCTCCCCTATATTAGTTAGCTGTGTAATCAAAAGGTTTGGTGAATTTCACCATTAAGTTTTTAGTAGCAAGTAAACTTGCTGTCTGGTCTCATGAAAATGCGTCTGTAATGCGTCCGTATCATATGCGCGTAAAAACTCATTTTCGCGAATAAATTGCACGATAAACACAATGTGTGCTATATAGATGCATTTAGTGTGAAACTTGATATCTAGATGCAGAACTGTTTTCCACTGTGTTTTCTGCATGTATTTTCAGACAGATATTTTGACCACAAGTTCTCTACATACTTTAGTAGTGTTTTGTTTTCTGTAACCGTTTGCATTAATTGCTGTGCCGTATCTTGAATGAGTTTTTTGTTTTGTTGCTTTGGTCCATTATGCTAGTCTATAATCTATTTCAAATGTAACCATCCTGAAACAACATAAAAAGAAGACGATAACACTTTACAATAAGGTTCATTAGTTAATTACCTTAGTTAACATGAACTAATAATGAACTGCACTTCTACAGCATTTATTAATATTAGTTAATACTAATTTCAACATTTACTAATACGTTATTAAAATCAAAGGTTGTATTTGTTAACATTAGTTAATGCACCGTGAACTAACATGAACAAACAATGAACAGCTGTATTTTTATTAACTAACATTAATAAAGATTAATCAATACTGTAACAAATGTGGGTAACACTTTATTTTAGTGTCCTTGTTACATATGTTACATGTACTTACCGTAGTAATAACAATAAATTATGCATAATTACATGCAATTAACCCTCAACCAAACCCTAATCCTACACTAACCCTATAGTAAGTACATGTTGTTAATTAATATTACTCAGTGCTTAAATATATAATTACACTGTAACAATGACACCTTAAAATAAAGTGTGACCAAAATGTGTTGCTCTTTGTTAGTTCATGTTAGTTAATACATTAACTAATGTTGACTAATGAACCTTATTGTAAAGTGTTACCAAGAAGATAAACCGTTTGATCACTTCACATGTTAGAACGGCAACACTTTATTTTACAGTGTCTTTGTTACATATGTTACATGTACTTACCGTAGTAATAACCCTCAACCAAACCCTAATCCTACCCTAACCCTATAGTAAGTACATGTAGTTGCTTAATATCACTCAGTGCTTAAATATATAATTACACTGTAACAATGACACCTTAAAATAAAGTGGAACCGACAGAACTAACGCTCCGGTTCTCCTGGTTCTCGTGTCAGGATGTTTCCCGAATCCCTGCGCTGGTTGTTGGCCACTCAACATTACCAAAGAGCCAAGAGACAAATGTACCGAATCGCCCATAGCAACAGCGTCGACACGGCAACCGACCCCAGTGGCATCCTCTCAGGTGAGCTCGCCGTCGCTGAGGTGAGATCAGTGCTTTACCTTGAGGAGGATGATGAGGATGATGATGATGATGATGATGATGATGATGATGATGATAATGATGAGGATGATGATGATGATGATGATGATGGTGATGATGATGATGGTTTATAGAGCTGGAAACAGAACTGCAACAGAAGCCAAAGACGTCGTGCGTAACGCAACTGACCGGCACCCGAAACCTGTGGAAGAACACCGTGGTCCTGTGTGTGAACTCGTAAGTGTCTGTGTCTCCTAATGCACCTCACAATATTCAACTCAATCACATTTATATGTACAGCGCTTTTCACACACACATCGTTTCAAAGCAGCTTTACAGAAAATACATGAGTCCATGTTACAATTTACAGTGATCTGTTATCAGAGGAAATATGCTCTGTATTTCAGAAATGTACAAAATCACAGTTAGCGAAAAATTGATTAATTTAAACAATGTAATAATTTAATGCAGAAACAATGAGCTAGTAATGAATACTTGTATGTTAACAAATGATTCTGACGGATAGAGCGATCTGAAACACTGATATATCAAAGCTCATGTTAGTCACCTTTGGAAGGAAAGTAGATTTATAATCAGAATTTCTAAACTTGAATCTGTTCTGGGATTGTTTTCTGACGTCTAGATCAGGGCTTTCAGTGTTTAATGCGCCGCAAACACACAGATATCAGGGACCCTCTTCCTCAGGTTTAAACAGCAATTTATACTGTGGAAAAATTACTATTATAAATAATTATAATTACTAAAATCGTATTTGGTAGATATTTAGTTTCTATTCTTACATTTTTTTTTTTTTTGTACTGTTAGATTTGTTATTTATTTACTTATTTTAATCACTTTTTGTATTTTAGTCAATTTGTTTTGTATTTATTTTAATCTATTGTTTATTCATTTTAAACTAATTTTATTTATTCTAACCTTATTCTAATTTTATTTATTTATTTTTACATCTGTCCACTGTTTCTTCTCTACATTTCCAAAAAAATTATAAATTTGTTTTAATCTAATTGTAATTTATTCTAAACGTATTTTTTTTTAATTTTTATTTGAATCCATTTTTTTCATCTATGTTTTTTAATTTGAATACGTTTTTATTCATTTATTTATTTAAATCCATTTGTATGTATTTGTTTTAATCTAATTATTATTTCTTCTAAAAGTATTTATTTTAATTTTATTTTTTTATTAACTTATTTAACTTCATTATTTCTTTACATTTCTTATTTTTCTACATTTCTAAGTTTTATTTATTTTAATCGAATTTTTACGGAAGCGTATTGCATTCACTTGAGGAAAAATAATCTACTCTGTTTTTCTGAATTAACGAGTTAATTATCTCAGTATTACGAGATAATTTTTCATGAAAAAAAGTTTTTGCTCAGTTTTTCTGAATTAACGAGTTAATTATCTCAGAATTACGAGATAATTTTTCATGAATAAAAAGTTTTTGCTGTTTTTCTGAATTAATGACTTAATTATCTCAGAATTACGAGATAATTTTTCATACAAAATATTTGCTCTGTTTTTCTGAATTAATGACTTAATTATCTCAAAATTATGAGATAATTTTTCATACAAAATATTTGCTCTGTTTTTCTGAATTAATGACTTAATTATCTCAAAATTATGAGATAATTTTTCATACAAAATATTTGCTCTGTTTTTCTGAATTAATGACTTAATTATCTCGTAATTCTGAGATAATTAACTTGTTAATATAGAAAAACAGAGTAGATTATTTTCCCTCAAGTGAATGCAATACGCTTCCGTAAATTTTCATTAATTTATGTTGTTTAATTTTAATCAGTTTTTATTCATTTATTTTAATCTTCTTCATTATTACGTATATATTTGTACATGTTTTCCACGTCTCTAAATTGCACGGATTCCGATTGCACGGATTCCGGTTGCACTAAATTCCGATTGCACGGACTCCCTCTGCAACCCTGATCTAGACGACGCAGGTTTGCATCGCTGCACTAACTGCGACGGCGATTGGCTAATCATGGCTCGTCCGTTCTCATCTCAACACAAAATCAATGGTTCTTTCTTCCTCTCAGGCTGACGGGCTACGGCATCCATCACTGTTTCGCTCGCAGTGTTCTGGAGGAAAGCGAGTCTCACCTGCATTATTACGCAGTGGCTGCGATCGCCTTCGCGTCGAGTGTGTTGGTGTTTCCGGTGGTGGGAGGATTCGGCAGGAGAGGAGGACTACTGACATTCATGATCATCACTGCGTTAGCATCACTGCTACAGCTCGGCCTGCTCAACCGTACGTACACACACACACACACACACACACACACACACACTACTGACATTCATGATCATCACTGCGTTAGCATCACTGCTACAGCTCGGCCTGCTCAACCGTACGTACACACACACACACACACACACACACACACACACTACTGACATTCATGATCATCACTGCGTTAGCATCACTGCTACAGCTCGGCCTGCTCAACCGTACGTACACACACACACACACACACACACACACACACACACTACTGACATTCATGATCATCACTGCGTTAGCATCACTGCTACAGCTCGGCCTGCTCAACCGTACGTACACACACACACACACACACACACACTACTGACATTCATGATCATCACAGCGTTAGCATCACTGCTACAGCTCGGCCTGCTCAACCGTACGTACACACACACACACACACACACACTACTGACATTCATGATCATCACTGCGTTAGCATCACTGCTACAGCTCGGCCTGCTCAACCGTACGTACACACACACACACACACTACTGACATTCATGATCATCACTGCGTTAGCATCACTGCTACAGCTCGGCCTGCTCAACCGTACGTACACACACACACACACACACACACACACTACTGACATTCATGATCATCACTGCGTTAGCATCACTGCTACAGCTCGGCCTGCTCAACCGTACGTACACACACACACACACACACACACACTACTGACATTCATGATCATTACTGCGTTAGCATCACTGCTACAGCTCGGCCTGCTCAACCGGACGTACACACACACACACACACACACACACACACACACACACACTACTGACATTCATGATCATCACTGCGTTAGCATCACTGCTACAACTCGGCCTGCTCAACCGTACGTACACACACACACACACACACACACACACACACACACACTACTGACATTCATGATCATCACAGCGTTAGCATCACTGCTACAGCTCGGCCTGCTCAACCGTACGTACACACACACACACACACACACACACACACGCACACACTACTGACATTCATGATCATCACAGCGTTAGCATCACTGCTACAGCTCGGCCTGCTCAACCGCACGTACACACACACACATACACACACACACACACACTACTGACATTCATGATCATCACAGCGTTAGCATCACTGCTACAGCTCGGCCTGCTCAACCGTACGTACACACACACACACACACACACACTACTGACATTCATGATCATCACAGCGTTAGCATCACTGCTACAGCTCGGCCTGCTCAACCGTACGTACACACACACACACACACACACACACACACACACACACACACACACACTACTGACATTCATGATCATCACTGCGTTAGCATCACTGCTACAGCTCGGCCTGCTCAACCGTACGTACACACACACACACACACACACACACACACACTACTGACATTCATGATCATCACAGCGTTAGCATCACTGCTACAGCTCGGCCTGCTCAACCGTACGTACACACACACACACACACACACACACACACACTTGTGTTTTGTCCTCACTGTGTCTTCTTTCTCCTAATACAGTGATCGGGAAGTACAGTCTTCGGCACGATGCAGGTAAAACTAAACAAAAAGTATTATGGATTGTTTTATAAAGCAGTGGTTCTCAACTGTGTGTGGAAAAGCAGGGTTTTATTATCAAGATGTTTAAGTTTGACCAATAAATCTCATTATTTTGATGCATTTTCATCTCACTTGGCCAAATTAGTAATATATGCCAACATGAACAGGTTGCGTGACACATTCAATGAAAACCACGAAAAAACTGTGCAACGTTTTAAAAATATACAACCCAGTCAATCCTTGCAAGTTTATCCAACTCAAGACATTTCAGACATTCCAGTTAATACATTTCAGAATTAAATTTTGAAGACATTTTTTGTTTATATCTGCTAAATTACTCTCATCCTTCTCTCACACTTTGTAACACATCTTTCCCTCGTGGGTCAAAATGACCCGAAGCCCTAAAATTATACTTCATTTTTTTTGTTGTCCAGAAAGCTTATTTTATTTTATTTTGATAATATTTTTTCTATTTTTTAATGCAATTCTTTCTTTTTTTTATTGGAGATTTTTTATTATTTTTGATTTTATTTACTTTTAAATAACCAGATTTGGTCAATAATAAATAAATAAATGTTAATTTAAGCACATTCCTTGCATTCTTTCAACTTATATTCAAAATAACTCACAAATTTCATGCATAACCCTTTTAATTCAGCTCAAAATATCTTACACTGGGAGTCTTTGTCGACCTCTTGTGGAAAAATAATAATATAAGATGATATTTCATGACTCTAGATGGCCTTATAGCTCTATATGGAGCAATTGAGCTGTTCCTCTGGGTCCTAAAGTCAGTTCCTCTTCAGTTTGCATTCAGAAACACATGTAGACATTATAAAATACTTTTTTGGTAAAGTTAAAGCATTTTTAGTTTGAATTTTGAGCATTTTTAGGTTTTTCTATGTGTACTGAAGCATTCCTCACATTCCATTCATTCCTATGGGGGTCAAATTGACCCATTCGTGGTTCAAGTGCGAAAAAAGTCCTAGGGTCTTGGACCCCTGTGATGAACACCCAATTTAAAAAAATAAACATTTAAATGAGTTTCGGGTCAAAATGACTCGAGGGAAGGATGAGGGAATGACTGATGTTCGGTCTTGGGAAGAAACCCAGTTAAGAACCACTGTTATAAAGTATCTTAAGTGTATGTATACTTATGGAAGCCTGTTTTCACTTTATTAAATAAATAAATAAATATAAAAGGTAATTGCAACTTTATTTCTTCCTTTCCACAATGTCACTTTATTTTTACTCTATTTCCAACTTATTTTACCCTCTGGTGCTCTCTGGACATTTTGAGTAAAAAAAACTTGGAATGATTCGAAACTTGGTAAAGGTTTTGGCACTAGCTGTGTGAACACACAAAAAAATCATGGACATGATTTGAAAATGTTAAATGGTCCGGAGAAAAAAAAAATAGTCACACTTGCGCTCCTTGAGGTGAAGATGAATGGGGAACGATATCATCTAGTGGAAGCGTTCGGTACTGCGCCCAAACAAAATCTCACTGAAAGCTAATTTTTTGAGATATCAACCTCAACTTTGAAACTCAACATGTTTAGATTTATGGCTTAGATTTTTTTTTTTTATTGTTTTAGCGTAAAAAAAAGTTTTGGAAAATATATACAGTTCATATAAAAATTACGAAAACTGTGCATTTTTCATGACAATAAAATTACACTTTTTTTCACTTTAGCAATAATCTGCCAAGTGTCTTTACCTCTTTCCGCACCATTGACGGACTTCTCCAGCTTTCTGTGTTTTCACTGTTATATGGTAGGGGGCGCTATTACGCACATTCGGAATGAGTACAGAATCTCCGGATCAAAATACAGATACAAACAAGAAACAGACGCACAATGTTGCTTTTTTATGAAACTTGCCCACATTCAAGTTTTGATTAAAAAAAAAAGAATGCATGAAGCTAAAATAAAACTTTTTTTGGTTGTTGTTTAAAAGCAGATGCTCCGTTCTTTCTTTTGATATATTGCATGTTCAGATATTCATATTCATTTATTATTCAAAATATTCTGGGGACCATTAAACTTAAGTCTGTCCTTTAAAGAATTCAAGTTTTACCACAGTTTAAGTCATTTTCAGGTCTATAGATTATTAATACTGCATAAATATAATTTAGTACCATGAAATCGAACATTATCGAACTAAAATATAGTACATTAATTTCATAGAAATAAAAAAGTGGTCATTTTTGTCCGACACGTGAACAGCACAAGAGGGTTAAACTTAATCGCACTTTTTTCGCAATCGCAGTTTTTACTCTTTAAACCAGCAAAAATGGGCTTCCATATATTTTATGTTTTTATATACGTATTATTTTTCTTGTTAAAACGATCAATGATGACTTGGGAAAGGAAAGGGCTTCGTCTGTAATAACACAAGCATGCATGTCTGTGTACAGTAACTCACATCATGTTGCCATAAATTGTTACATTGATTTGAATGCAAATATTTTTTTATAAGATATATTTAAACATTTATGTGCATGTTATTAATTTCACAACATGCTCAGTGTCAGTTATTACCAATGTTGCTATAGGGGTCATTAGACAGGGAAACCCTGCATCTGTTTGTGGAAGTGCCTGTGGTCTGAAATGTTCTCTTGTCTGTCCTAGTCCTGCGAGACACCCTGAATCGGCGCTTCTCGTACGCGTTCTCCATCATCGGGATGTTCTCGTCTCACGCTGTCAGCACGCTCAGCATCTTTTACTGCGCAGAGATCACACCGACTGTCATCAGGTCAGCACACATCAGTCTGTCTGTCGGATCACTCTTAAAGGGGTCAGCGGATCCACAAGTCACGTTTATATGGCGTTTGCATTTAAATGTGTCTTTGAAAAAAATCCATTCACTCCTTTTATTTTTTTTATCCTCAAAAAGCCTAAACACTTTCAAAAATCAAGCGTTTGGATTTTCTAAGCAATATGATGTCATATTGCTCATGCTCCGCCCACGACCACTGACGGACTGTCCCGTATTAGCATATTTCCCATATTTGCATATTTCCCGTATTAGCATATTTCCAGTATTAGCATATTTCCCGTATTAGCATATGTCCTGTATTAGCATATGTCACGTATTAGCATATTTCCCGTATTAGCATATTTCCACCAAGGCATCACTTTAAGCCCCTTTCACACAGCGCGTTGATCCTGGGAAATTGCTGTAAAATTGCTAGAGTTCCTTCTGTGTGAACGATGAATGTGTGTGTTGACCAGTGTCGTTTGGTTTGTCGTCACAGGGGTGGCGGCGTGGGTCTGGTCCTGGCGAGCGCAGGGTTCGGCATGTTAACAGCCCCGCTCATGGAGCTCCACAATCAGAAGGGTTTCTTCCTGCATCATGTGATCCTCACCTGTTGCACACTGCTCTGCATCATTTGCATACCGTTGCTACCGGAAACCGCCGGCCAACCACTGCCTGAGACTATCGCTGAGGGGGAGGGGCTTCTGAGGAGGCCCATCCTCCCCGGAGAACAGCACCACCTCCTGGCCAGAACCGAGGTCAGGGAATACTCACGCGTTCAGGACACGCCCCTTCACCAGGTCGTCACCCCCGGCAACGGCTCGGTGCCTAGCAACAGTACAGCCAACGGCGTGAGGACTTCATGACGGCATTTTCTAAGAACGGCCAATCGAAGAACAGTGTGAGCGATCGGTTCGATTGTAAAGAAAGAGTTTCATTCGTACTCCGCGTACGGAGACGGACAAATGTGCTGATAACGTGTCAAACGCCTCATTAACCAGCAGAAGAGAAACTGAAAATGTTATTTTAAACTTGCATTCAGCGAAAGGAGTTCTATTTTTCGAACGGCCACTAATTTAACGTCACCGAACAACAACCTCGTGGAGGAGTTTCACTGATTTGAATGTGCTTTTTTGTACGTTTGGTAAATGTTTGGTATTTATTAAGGACAGAATGACGACGATAAGAAACGACGGGCCTCATTCAAGACACGAGTGAATATTTTTTGTGTCACAGGGCTTGAATTTCGGCGCATAATTTTACTCATTCCTGACGATTTTGTGCTCGCACCCAAAGTGTCAGTATAAAAAAAAAAAAAAACGTTTTCACTGCTTATTGCGCTTAAACAGTCAAATACACACAAAATAATGTCAAAATGCGAGTATTCCCGTCATGTTTTAAGTGAATGTAAACAGTTGAGAAAGAAACCGCATGTGTAACAGTATAATGGATCCGTGCATCAGGTCTTAAAGTGACAGTAGCCTAATATTCCTGCTGCCGAATTATGAGATATTAAAAATATCATTATGGCAGTTTTCCCCCATGGTATCAATGTCAAAACTGTGGCCAGTGGAAATGACGAGTGGCTAGTAACTTTGATAAAACCACTAGCCAGAAGTTAATGTCAAGCCCTGGTTGTAATGCTTTCCATTCATAGGAATGGTGGTCAGCGCAACAGAAATGAGTTTTGCTCACGTTTCATGAATGAAGCCCGTTGTGTTCGTGCGCACCTCACTATGTTCAGGTTTTTTTAGTCTGTCTGTTTTGCACTAAAACTAGAGAAGCAATCATGAGTCGGCCAGATGAATCTGAGCTGAACGTGTATGAAACCACAACTGGACAGATGATGGCTTAAAAAAATACAACAGCACAACTTAATGGTCTGCTCGTAACATGTACACATTCACAAACTCAATAACCTTCATCTGGTGAACAGTTACTGTGGTGGGAAGTGTCATGGGTCATATCGCACATCAAAATCACGTTTGCATTGTGACACATTTTCCTCCCGTATTATTAATGTGATGTGAAAAATTTCAAGTATTTATGTACTATTTTTAGTATTGTACTGGCTTGATGTTTGTTATTTGCTAAGTAAAAACATGAATGCATTTAAGTAATGAGAATTTAATGACAATCATCAAGAATAAGAAAAATAAGAATAATGTGCAGATGCATTATGGTCATTTAATTTTGCATTGTGCTAATGATATTTAGGAGGAAGGGAAATGAAAATAAAGTCACAATGCATAAATATTATAATATCATTTTATTTTACCTTTGATTTTGTAGTGAAATGTGACCCAGACACGCTTTCATGACATTTACTCATTTACTCAAATCATAAATGTGAACTCTGGTTGATGTGGAGCAAGACCACTAGAAGGGCTGCTGAGTGTTTTCATGTATATTTATCAATTATTATTATTATTATTAATGTGTAGAATAGCTGTGGAGTAACTTGAACATCATAAAACTCCTGTTCATCCTCAAACTACTGAATATAGAACCAAATTAAGAAAAAAAAAGAAAAAAACAGTCTCCCTAACTTATAGCAGGACATTAATGAAACATGTCAAGGTTTTAAACTGTGATTGCAGGTATTGTGTGTAAACAGGCTTCTGGGATATATATATTTATCTCTGAATATGAGTCGTGGCATTTCACATCCTAACGGCAGGAGTGATAGTGAGTAATAAGAAACAAGCACAGGATCAATACTCGCATCTCTGTAAGATTACTGTATATGCATTCGGCTGCTGTCCTGTATGAGCTTCCGCACTCCACAATACTTCAAAAAATTAAAGCACACTGGGGGAAAAAAGCACATTATGAGTGAATCTCACAAAAACAATAACATGCCCAGGCCATTTTTCACTCCAAAAATCTAAAAGAAATGACAAAGTATATTTTTCTTAAAGAAAATGAAACCTATTTTAGGACCAAAAATCTCTCATTGGAAAAAAAAAAAATATTATTAAAATTGTCAAGCACAATTGTAAGTATACGACACCAAAAAAACTGGTTAATTATAAATAAATAAAAATATATAAAATATTAATTAAAAATGCAATGCAGGCTGTTATTTTAAAAAAAGTTTATTTTAAATAGACTGAGGTAAAAAAAAAAAAATCATCATTTTGTTTTTGGCTTGAAACATGACCTGTACACACACATTAACGAGATTCACTCAAGATGGAGTGCATAAACATAAATTTGTGCTAGAGACTGAAACATTTTAAACATAAGCGTATTTTTCTGTATTTGACTCTCATTTTGACGATTAGGCTGAAATGAGAATTGCATACATGTTAATAGTCCATTTTAAGACATTGCACTTGTGAATAAATACCATTTTTAATACAGTATATTTTGTTGCTCTTATTTGAATAACAGGGGGGTTTTTTTCTGTCTTTTGTCATTTCTAACCAATTAGAGAACAGAAAAATTCATTTTCTTGCATAATCTTTTAAGAGGCCTGGAAATGAAATGCTTAATAAAGGGGCTATATGTAGGAATTTTCATGTATTAATAGCTTTATTGCCAATGTTTGAACAGCTTGCAACAAAACTGAAACGAGACCTTCCCTGATGGCGTCAAGATGTTTATGTGTATATCACTGCAAAGGTATTTCAAACTACTTCTTACTTCTAAGCAAAGCCTGAAAAAGACCTTCGCTTTGAGAATATCAGGGACTTGAATCACGTTCACACCGTGTCCTAACTACACGCGACGCGCGATAAAAGGTTATTTTCCGTGTTAATCAGAGTGTTTGTCCTAACCAGCCGCGACGGCGACACGCGACGATTCTGTTTTAGAAACGCTTTCTATTTTTCTGCGACGTCGCGCTGGAACAACAAACACAAAGTGTGGCGATGATAATCTCAGGTGCTGTTTATGTGCTTTATTTAATGTTAAAAGCGTGTAATGTGACTCTGAATATCATTTAGTGCTCCAGCTTTGCAGCTGTAAAAGCAACAGTGGATAATTCACCTCAGATCTTGATTAAACAAATGGAAACAAGAACGTTCAAACTGTGAACAAACAAGTGTATTCTTTGACAAAGAGTGTTTTAGTAACTCAGTAGCCTATGTATTTTTAATAATGTTTAAATGCTGTAATATTTGTGAATTTGATTATGTAGCTACTTATCCATTTTCTTGCAAGTGCCTCTGGTGCCGCGAGACTCCACCCACACGCTGTTCTGATTGGCTGATTCCGCCCACACACGCTGTTCTGATTGGCTGTGGGTTTTGATTGATTTCGACGCATCTCGCAGTCGCGTCGCATCTAGTGTGGACAAATTATTTGTTGCTGAAATCTTATCGCATCGCGTCTGGTTAGGACACAGTGTCAGTCTCTTGTATGTTAGCAATAAGCTGCTACTGCAGTTCACCTAACGGCTAAAAAACAGCCCCTTTAAAATCTCCCTCATATTTCCAGGTTTTACACAACCTGCTTACATTAAAAATATGAAAAATTAGAAAATACCAGATCAGCTTTTAACAGGTTATTTTATGCTATGACCCACATATTTTTGTATCAGACCGGGAAAGTACCACACAAAATAGTAGTGCATTACAACAGAATATTTTTTTCTTTAGATTTATTGAGCTATGTACAAAAAAAAAAAAAAAAACTGTTGCAAAAAGAGTGAATGTTTAAAACTTGTCAGGATGAAGCTCCATCTCCTTCTTGATTCTGTCCTCCACCAGTAGTGCGAGATTTGAGTTCGTCATGGGCAAGTTGTAACTTACAAATACCTGCTTCTTTGTCTTCTTTGCTGAAAAGAAATACAGAAAAATAAATGCTAGAAAACTAGTTGGTCTGGCAAGTCTCACACAGAAAGATTTACACTTTACACTGGGCATGAATGCAACTGAAGATTTAAGGTTTTCCATGAGCGTGCAAATCCTCTAAAATCAAAACATTGGATGAGTTTTCCTGCATTACACTTTTGCAAATGACTAGGGCTGTCATGATTCACTGATTAAATACGAGACCAATTGATTACAATTTCCCCGTGTCGAGTAATCCACTCATTCCACAGACGAGGAACCCATGAGCCGCATTATTAGACCGTTTTCTAACCACTGCACGATGCATTAAAACCATTCTATCGCATAGTGCTATTGTGAATTCACAAATTCTGCGATTCAATTAAAGCTGCAATATGTAAGATTTTTGTAATAAAATATCCAAATATCACTTGCACAGTGTGATATATTTCCTGCAGTTGTGTACTTACACTATCCCAAAAGTTCCCAAAGATTATCCCCCATTTTAAATTGTGGCTCGTCCCTTGTAACTTATGGCCTGTCAATGACGTAATATCCGCGTTATCCCTGGTTTCCGCCCGTACTGCCATAGTAACCATGGCAACTGCATTACGTTTAGCGGCACGTTCACGCTGTTGTTGTTTCGTTCAAATATTATGGATCATGGACGAGGATCAATAAACGAGGATCAATATCAGCGCGGCGTTTTCGAGATGCCGAGAGCTAGCGTCCGCGGCTAACTTCGACTCAACAGAGACGCGCAAATGTACATAAAACTAATCAATGTGATATATCTCAACATGATGAAATGTTAGAATATGATCAGTGTGTTATTCTAATGTTGATCTAGCTCACTGCTAGTCTCATACAGATAAACTCACACACAGAATAACATTATAACGTTCAACACACTCAAATACAGTTTAGTTAAACATCAGTGTATTCACTCATCCATCAACATTATTAGATCCATCGGCATGACGACAAGATCCATGATTCTGCTTATGCGTCATCAACCTACGCCTTTGTTATTGTAAAAGGTTACAATAACGACCCCTAGCGGCGACAAAATGACATATTGTAGCTTTAAATAAATACATGGCCAAATAATTGTTAACGTCTGTCTCAAAACGCGGCTCAGTTCACAGTAAACGCTGCTTCACATGAACTGTTATCAGAATCTTTCATCAGATTTGTACCGTAAATCATTTATAAACCTACGCCAACACTGGAGAATACATAGTTTAGTTTATTTGTTTATATAGCACAATAAAATAACTGTCGCTGACCATTGTGCTGAACAAAAATTATAAAAACCACACCAATAAAATAACATACAAATACATTTACATACAGAAAAAACAAGCTCAAAAAGACTGTTTCTAAACATGCGAACTGTTCATCACGATTTCAAAATAAAAGTTTAAACCTTCGCTCTGAATTTGCATGATTTGATGTTCCACAGATTCTTATTCAAGAAATTACAGTAGTTGTAGCATTTCTATCGTAAAGAAGTGTCCAAATATTAAAGATTAAGTAAACATTTGAATTAAATGTCGTTTGGACAGTATTAAACAAGGATTTGATTCATCGTGCTGTAAAGTGTAAAAACAACAAACCTGTTGGCGCCCTCTGCAGGTATTTGTTATAATACATAATTTACATAAGATGATGTATGTGTAATATTTAACAGTGTTGTACAATAAAACCATCTGATTACTTGCTTTTGATAATTTAAACTAAATATTACTGCATCATTGTTATTATATATGTATTTAGGTCATTTTAAAAGCTATTGCTTGCTTAGGTCTATTTTTATTACCACAAAAATGTCCCGATTGCTCGATTCATCTTCAAAATAATTGACCGATTACCGAAATAATCGTTAGTGACAGCCCTACAAATGACTCGCTCAAACGGATCTGACTGATTATAATCAGTGAAGGTGTTCTTACTGAGTCTCTGAGCGAGAGCGCTCGGTGTCGTGTCTGACGTGTCTCCCAGCACCAGAGTGGACAGAGGCGTGGAATCCTGGGAAAAAAGAGCAAATACATGATATGAGCTGCAGAAAACACTTCTATGATGGAGATGCTTTCACATGTGAACCACATCAGAAATACACCCTTATAAAAGAAATTGCCATATATACAGTGAGGAAAATAAGTATTTGAACACCCTGCTATTTTGCAAGTTCTCCCACTTGGAAATCATGGAGGGGTCTGAAATTGTCATCGTAGGTGCATGTCCACTGTGAGAGACATAATCTAAAAAAAAAATCCAGAAATCACAATATATGATTTTTTAACTATTTATTTGTATGATACAGCTGCAAATAAGTATTTGAACACCTGTCTATCAGCTAGAATTCTGACCCTCAAAGACCTGTTAGTCTGCCTTTAAAATGTCCACCTCCACTCCATTTATTATCCTAAATTAGATGCACCTGTTTGAGGTCGTTAGCTGCATAAAGACACCTGTCCACCCCATACAATCAGTAAGAATCCAACTACTAACATGGCCAAGACCAAAGAGCTGTCCAAAGACACTAGAGACAAAATTGTACACCTCCACAAGGCTGGAAAGGGCTACGGGGAAATTGCCAAGCAGCTTGGTGAAAAAAGGTCCACTGTTGGAGCAATCATTAGAAAATGGAAGAAGCTAAACATGACTGTCAGTCTCCCTCGGACTGGGGCTCCATGCAAGATCTCACCTCGTGGGGTCTCAATGATCCTAAGAAAGGTGAGAAATCAGCCCAGAACTACACTGGTCAATGACCTGAAAAGAGCTGGGACCACCGTTTCCAAGGTTAATGTTGGTAATACACCAAGACGTCATGGTTTGAAATCATGCATGGCACGGAAGGTTCCCCTGCTTAAACCAGCACATGTCAAGGCCCGTCTTAAGTTTGCCAATGACCATTTGGATGATCCAGAGGAGTCATGGGAGAAAGTCATGTGGTCAGATGAGACCAAAATAGAACTTTTTGGTCATAATTCCACTAAACGTGTTTGGAGGAAGAAGAATGATGAGTACCATCCCAAGAACACCATCCCTACTGTGAAGCATGGGGGTGGTAGCATCATGGTTTGGGGGTGTTTTTCTGCACATGGGACAGGGCGACTGCACTGTATTAAGGAGAGGATGACCGGGGCCATGTATTGCGAGATTTTGGGGAACAACCTCCTTCCCTCAGTTAGAGCATTGAAGATGGGTCGAGGCTGGGTCTTCCAACATGACAATGACCCGAAGCACACAGCCAGGATAACCAAGGAGTGGCTCTGTAAGAAGCATATCAAGGTTCTGGCGTGGCCTAGCCAGTCTCCAGACCTAAACCCAATAGAGAATCTTTGGAGGGAGCTCAAACTCCGTGTTTCTCAGCGACAGCCCAGAAACCTGACTGATCTAGAGAAGATCTGTGTGGAGGAGTGGGCCAAAATCCCTCCTGCAGTGTGTGCAAACCTGGTGAAAAACTACAGGAAACGTTTGACCTCTGTAATTGCAAACAAAGGCTACTGTACCAAATATTAACATTGATTTTCTCAGGTGTTCAAATACTTATTTGCAGCTGTATCATACAAATAAATAGTTAAAAAATCATACATTGTGATTTCTGGATTTTTTTTTTTAGATTATGTCTCTCACAGTGGACATGCACCTACGATGACAATTTCAGACCCCTCCATGATTTCTAAGTGGGAGAACTTGCAAAATAGCAGGGTGTTCAAATACTTATTTTCCTCACTGTATATATATATATATATCTGTGTGTGTGTGTGTGTGTACGTATGTATGTATGTATATATGTACGTGTGTGTATATATGTATGTTTATGTGTATGTATGTATGTATGTATGTATGTATGTATGTATGTATGTATGTATGTGTGTGTGTGTGTGTGTGTGTGTATATATATATATATATATATATATATATATATATATATATATATATATATATATATATATATATATATATATATATATATATATACACACACACACACACACACACATATATATACACACACATATATATACATACATACATATACACACGTACATGCATATACACATACATACACATACATACACACATACAAGATAATGTCGAAGATGATGCAGGACTCACATATATATTAAGAAACTCAGATTAAGGACTCACATATTTACTCCCGATGGACACGGCCAGATTGGACAGAACCGGGCCGGACCCGATCCAGAGGAAGAACCCGCCGCTCAGCTTCATCACGTGGAAATGAACCAGTTGCTCCAGGATCTTCTCTGAGAAATCATGAACAGAGATGCCCTGAACAGACGCCTCAGTGCTGGAGTCACCGTTCTCCACAGTCTCCATCCCGATCAGCCTTCACACAGCGATCAAAGCATGCAGAAATCTCATAATGAAAGTAAAAACACACATCTGATCTGACACACACGCGCCCCGCTCTTCCTCAGTTCCGCTCAGCGACAGAGACTGTAGCGACACCCGCTGGTCTGGAGGACGAGTGCCGCAAACAAAACCATCAGGAATTTTACGTTAAATGCGGGGTGGTTGATTATGATTTCACTTTTTTTAACGTTAGTTAGTGTGTAATTTTGCTGTTTGAGTAAAATCTGCAAAGTCACGACGCGAGCCTGTAGCGTCACCCGCTGGTCTGGCGGATAAGTGCCGTAAACGAAACAGTTTTACGTTAAAGGTACGTTTTTAGGTTCGCTTTCTTTTCCTAATGGTTTTAATTATTTTGAATTCCAGTGTACTTTGTATTTCTTTGAATATAGTGTTTTTTAAATAAATAAATAAATAAATAATTTAAATAAATAATTATTATTTATTTTTCTCTTTGTATTTTTATTGTGTAAAGTTCCTTGAGAAGCTGCTTTAAATGTGCTATATAAAATTAGTTTATTATTATTATTATTATTATTGTTATTAAAGCGATAGTTCACCAAAAAAAAATCTAAATTCTGTCGTCATTTACTCACCCTCATGTTGTTCCAAACCTGTATACATTTCTTTCTTCTGCTGAACACAAAGGAAGATATTTTGAAGAATGTCCGTAACCAAACAGTTAATGGACCCCATTGACTTCCATAGTATTTTTTACAGTGCTGGGCAACAATTAATCGCATCCAAAATAAAAGTTTGTGTTTACATAATATATGTGTGTGTGTACTTTGTATAATTATTTTGTATATATAAATACACACACATGCATATATATATATATATATATATATATATATATATATATATATATATATATATATATATATATATATATATATATAAAGAAATATTTGCATGTATATACTGTATATATATTTATACTATATATAAATGTGAATATTTTATATTTAAATAACACATTTTTCTTAAATATACACATGCATGTGTGTGTATTTATATATACAAAATAATTATACAAAGTACACACACACATATATTATGTAAACACAAACTTATTTTGGATGCGATTGATCACAATTAATTGTTACACACTATGAATATATAATTTTGACACAAAAGTTTTGATTGGGTAGAGGCTTGTTTAGCTCATAGTAGAGGCTTGTTTAAAACGGTCTGTAATATTTTTTCGACATAAATAAAGAACTACATTTAGAACTACATTTTATTCTCGTAATTTAATCTTGTCAACAATGTTGCATGCTGATTTAGTCACAGCTACTGTTTAATGACCTTATTGACATCTCCAATTACAGAAATTTAGCCTTTTCATAAGGCAGAAATAATAAAATAAAAATAAATAAATAAATATTAAAGAATTTCAAACAATAATATAATTTTAGCCTAATGAGGCAGAAACAATAAAATAAACTAGAAAAAAAAAAGTTTGTTGAGACAAACTTTAAGTTGGCTTGAGAAAGCCAGACCAGAGAGTTTGAAGAAGATTAAAGTAGTTTGAAGTTTAAAGTAGTTTGAAGTTTGATAGAAATATTAGTTAGAAAGAAATAATAGTTAGAAAGAAAGAAAAAGATTAGTTTGAAAGAAAAAGAAAGATTAGTTAGAAAGAAAGAAAGAAAGAAAGAAAGAAAGAAAGAAAGAAAGAAAGAAAGAAAGAAAGAAAGAAAGAAAGAAAGAAAGAAAGATTGGTTAGAAAGCAAGAAAGAAAGATTAGTTAGAAAGAAAGAAAGGGTGGTTGCTAGGCGGTTTGCTAGGGTGTTCTGGGTGGTTGCTGTGGTGTTGCTAGGGTGTTCTGGGTGGTTGCTAGGGCATTGCTAGGTGGTTGCTAGGTTGTTCTGAGTGGTTGCTAGGGTGTTGCTAGGTGGTTGCTATGGTGTTCTGGGTTGTTGCTATGGTATTGCTAGGCGGCTGTTAGGGTATTTAGGGTGGTTGCTAGGGAATTTCTAGGTGGTTGCTAGGTATTCTGGGTGGTTGCTATGGTGTTACTAGGTGGTTGGTAGTTATCACAGATGGTTACTATTGGGGTGGTTGCCAGGGAGCTCTTAGTGTATATCAGCATCCTGGGTTTAGGGTTAAAGTTTTTATAGAGTTCTTAAAATCTTTAGTAATGAGTGCATTTAGTGCGGCCTTGTGCTTATGACCTATGGTTGCTAGGGTGCTGTAACTAGGGTAGGGTGTGGCTATGAAGATTTTAGGCCATTACTTATTGGCTGCTTGATAATATAAATCCTCTGAGTGAGAGAGAGAGGGAGAGACGCAGGGTTGTCAGGCCCTTTGGTGTCTGTGTGTGTGAAAACGTCGGTTTGGAATTGAATTTCTGAACATTTCGCAATGTTAAGTCAATGGGACTTTTTTGGCCGCTTTTTTGTCCGCTGTGCAAACATCGTACACTTAATCGCTTAGAAAAGATATAGCACACCTCTCCTCAATGAGCCAGTCGATTTGACGCCTCACTCAGGGGTCTGTGACAAACGGTGCGGGAGGAGTAGCGCGCCAAACTTTTGTGTGGAATAATAAGTATGCAAGAGAACACTAGTGATGCCTTGCCTTTGGCAAGCACCACTAATAAGTTTATTAGGATTTCAGTAAGTTGGCTCTCTCAAGCCAACTTAATAAATATTAAAGAATTTTAATCTGTAATACTTATATATTTTTTCAGCCTCATTAAAAGGCTAAAAAAAATTTTTTTTTAATAATTTCAGCAATTAATAGAATTTCGACCTTTTGATCATGCAGAAACAATAAAATAAATAAATATTAAAGAATTTCAGCCTTTTAAAATGATTGGTGATCCAAGCCATATTCTTCATAATGAGCTGATGCAGGAGATATACAGTACCAACCTGTAAGTTGAATAGGTATAAATTCTATCATCAATTAAATTATTGAACAATAAGTAATTATTTATGTGTGGGTGAGGGTAGATGCAAAATGTGTAGGGTACTGTGTAATGTCTTAGGTGTTGCAATATTAGAAATTGTGAAATGACTGATGTATGCCATTTAAAAATATATATTTTTGTGTTGTATTTGTGTTGTATGTATATATAATTTAAACATCACAGTATTTTATCTAAACTGGATTTTAGTGTATTATTGTTATTACAACACTATGAATTATTAACTTTATATACTGTAACTGGAAAAAAATAATTTTTGGGTAACACTTTACAATAAGGTTCATTAGTTAACATTAGTTAGCATGCACTAATAATGAACTGCATGTACACAGCATTCATTAATCTTTGTTAATTTCAACATTTACTAATACATTATTAAAATCTTAACATTAGATAATGCACTGTGAACAAACAATGAACAGCTGTATTTTTATAAAACTAATGTTAACAAAGATTAACAAATACAGCAACAAATGAATTGCTCGTGGTTAATTCATGAACCTTATTGTAAAGTGTTAGCAATTTTTGTTGTGCAGTATTTGGAGCAAATGTGAATGTTTTTGAGGCACGCATGTGAAAGCAGAGCTGGAAAAGTCGATAAGAGTGTTTCACTTCCCAGTGGCTCAAGCCCGCAGTGTCACGCTGGTCTGCACTGGTTTCACTAACAATCATCTGCTCAACACTGTGTGTGTTTGTGCTCGACACACACTTGGTCCGCAGGTGCTGGGATGAGCGGGGGCGTCCCTCATCGAGTCTCTGGCCCCTCGGCGTCCCCTGAGATTGATCACTCAAGGACAGGACAGAGGAATGTTTACATCTGTGTGTATGAGTGATGTACAGCACCCTGAGCATGGGGAATTGAAGGGGATTTTCTTGCAGTCTCTAATGTGTACAACCGTTAGCAATGTCAAGTCAAGTCACCAGCATTTATACAGCGCTTTTAACTATATAGATTGTTTCAAAGCATCTTTTATAATAGGAAATTAAAGTAACAGAGATTGTTTAGGCTTTACATCAGCTCTAGAATAAAGTTATTGTCCAGCTAAAGTTAGTTTTTGATTGACTCACTTCCGTTGCTAAGATCATTAGTTGATAACTCAGTTAGGCTGCTAACACGACACCGTTCTGACTGAAAACAGAAAACTTTGAATGCGTTCTGGACGTTCATTTGCACGAAAACAGTGTTTGGTGCTCGAGAACACAAACTCTGAAACAGGTTTCAAGGCGCAAGTTTTGAAAAATTTTGAAAAACGTTATCATCTCTGTGTAAACGTCAAAAACGTGAATCTGTTAAAACACTGACACTGATAATACTAAAATAGTATTATTTTAGATATACTATCATTAAACTAAATAAAATGAGAAATGTTGCCTTGGCAAATGCAACTAGCTGAAATAAAACAAGTTGAGTAAGTAATGAAAATATTTTTATTCTTTCAGTTTTTTGTTAGCTTTAATAACTCTTGTTCTTTGAGAATGCACGAAACAGTTTTCCACTGATAAAAATGATTCTGTGGTGAAGTAAATGCTACAGAAAAAAACAAATGTAATTTCTACATGAAAAAGTTAGTTCAGACAAGAATAAAAAAAACAAAGTAAATTCCCTATTAAAACTCAATGAAAGCGTAAATATCAACAATATAAAATTAAGTAAAACCTACTCAACTTAATTCTAATACTAGTGTTCCTATCATGCCACCTGTTTTCCAGCTGTATTTACACTGTTTTATCATTGCTTTTGTTGTTAGGTTTAGTAACTT
>NC_139980.1:34403164-34430664 GCF_963993115.1 Abramis brama
TGCTAACATCGCTGCTGAAGGACTGCTACTCTACAAACCTTCAATAAATTCTTCTCCCCACAAGAACTCTGGTCAAGCTTACTTATTTTATGTATTGGAGAAATCTAATACATTGGCGAGCCACCCAAACCACTGCTCGGCCAAATACACCAAAATCTAACACCTCGTTTGTAAAGCATTGACGCTGATCGTGGGGAATATTCCCTTCAGCCACTGCGTCTTCAGCGGTTCGGATTTAGGAACATCAAAATGATGCTGTGTTCCTTATTACACCCAAGAACACAATCGCTTAGACGCCATTCTGCTCATAGACAGTGCTCCAGCGTATCAACAATGACGCGCGGACTATGATGATTGACAGCTCGCTCATGAGCGAGGGCGGGTCTGTGTTGAAATGCTGCTGTCAATCAACAATCGTGGGAGGGGCGTCGATTTTGTGGCTTGATTTGAGACGGGGGAAAACATATGAGAAGATTTAAAAAAAAATCACTGGATGGATTTTTATCATTTTATGATGGTTATGTACAGGCACTGCCAACACACACTTCAGTACAATCAACTTGTAAAAGTGCATGTACCATTATATGACCCCTTTAAGACTTCGGAGAAAAAAAAGAGACTGCAACCGGCCCATGTGGATAAATATCGGAAGGACATTAAATGTCACGCAATGCTGATGTTGTTAACATTAACAATTTGAGAACAAAGTATAATTTGCACGGTTTGACGTGATATGATAAGCGATCGTTAGATTTAATCAGTGCGATTTACTGCAATGCTTTTTTCCCTTTAGTAGGTCAGAACAAAAGTGGATGTTACTTGTTCAGACGACATTTTCTGGTGAAAATTCTTATGTTGTTCATACTTCCCAAAAGTAGAATCTGTGATTGCGAACGCCAGGATTCACACCATAGACAGTATAAGGAAGATCCACTCCGGCGCAGTGATTGACAGCCGCACGTTCTCCTCTAAACACTGGATTCATCCGCGCTGTGCCGAGCCGAGGCACAACCCACGTAAAGTTGATCATTCCGCGAATAACTGCAATAGCAGATTCCGAACAGAGATGGCGACAAAGAGGAGAAACTGCGGACTGCAGCTTTAAATGAATCAAATACAGAAAAGTATAAGAATTTTTTTTTTTTATCTAGTTTAAATGAAGTGTTTAACCCAGTTCATGAGGTTTTCAGCTACTTTATCAAACTTTACTGGAATCTTCTGTGGGCTTCATTTGAAATCAGTCAAAGTGTGTGTTTAAGTGTGTGTGAATAAATCAACTCTCATCCATATGCAACATGTTTGTTTATGATTTAAAGTGACAGAATTTCTCAGGAGCTTAACAGTTCAAAGTAGAGCTTTTAATAGACTTAAAAGTCTTAATAGTTGAAATAAACGAAACTGATTCTGTAAATATTGTTAAATATAAACAGTATTAAACCTTCTCTCACTCATATTAATACTTGACTGTGATATTTGTACCTTGAAGGTCAATCTACTCCTTGAATGAGTAACAGTTTATTTTTACGTTTCTTTGAGGGGAAAAGCACTTTTCAAATGACAATGCAAATATTTTACAAACCATTCTAAAATTTCAGGTTATTTTTTGCATCATTTCATGCCATCCTTCAGGTTTTTCTTCATGTGAAAAGAAAGTACATAAATGAACCTTATGAAAACATTTCAAGGTCAAATCAAAATAGAAAACAGACTTCGGTGGGAATTGAAACATGAAGTGAGATTCACATAATGACTTTAATTTCATGACTTCACAGTTTTGTAAGAGTGTGTGTTGAACAGAAGAGTGAAGGGTTAAGAGTTGAGACGAGTTAAACAGGTGCTTCGCTTCGAGACGACGGGATTCATTTGAATATCCGGCCATCAACCACAAAACACAACAGATTTCTGGGAAAATGTTTGCATTTTGAGTCAAGAATATAAAGATAAAATAATAGAATAAAATAAAATAAAATAAAATGGGGAAAAAATGAATAAATAAATTATACCATTAAATAAAATTAATTTATAACATAACATAACATCATAAAATTAAATACAATTTCATTAAATTGAATAAAATAATAACAGCGTAATAGAATATCATAACATTAAATACCATTTTATTTCAAATTAAATTAAATTAAATTAAATTAATAACAACAAATTTGTATTTCAAATTAAATTAAATAAAAAAAAATAACATAACATAAAATGTAATTAAATAAATAAATTAAACTAATTAAATCAAATAAAAAAATACACAGTCTAAGCTGATAATTATATTTCCACGAATAATGCTTGTATATTTTGCATTAAATGAATTTCTGAGTTGAATCGAGCTTTCTTGTAGAACTTGTTGATCAGTGGATTCCCATATAATAACTATAATTATATTTGCAAGCAACAAAATAATAAAATTTCAAGTACATGCTGCTAATTAAAATGAGTCAAACTTATAAATGTGAATATCATTCGTTAGATCATTTGAAACTGTAGCAACGTCTCTTTTTTGTTCAATGTTTAGTTTGTAAAGTGTGTTTTGCATCTTTTTTAGTGTAATAAATGCCACTTGTTTTGATATTTGACATCAATGCATTTTATAAAGTCATTCAGGCATTAGTAAGTGTCTGAACACCGTTAGATCGGCTGTATATTAATAACAGCATTATATAACAGCTTGTTCATGAGTGTTAATGATGTCTGATGGATATAAGCTTGTTGATCAGTGGATTCAGACATTGCATGAAAGTTTCTAAAGAATTCTTTAATCTTTGCGCCCAAAAGGAGCAGAACTGCGCAGTTATTGAGTGTGTGAGTGTGTGTTGCTGAGTAATTGTAGTCCCAGAGGACAGTCATAACACGAGGAGCACGAACACACACACAGGTGCACACACCACTAAAACTGCTCCGTCATTTAACACAAGGGGAATTTATGCTTTAAACTGCTACTGTCACGTCACGTCTGAGCAATAATCATCTGAGATATTAATAAATACCTGGAACAGAGAGCAGATATAGCAGATATAGACTGTTAAACCTGCACGCATTGGACTGATATAGTGACATAAAGCTAATTAAAGTTATATGCAATAATGCAAAAGAATTAGGGTTAAATTAGTAACAATAGAAGTCTTTCTCAGTCTTTTTCTCTTGTTTTCCAGTGCAAATAAACATTCTTAAATCAAGAAGCATTTTCTGGAGAGGCAGCAAAATTACTTCAATTTAATCTTGTTTTCTGAAAAATGCATCAAAATGAAGTTAGTTTAAGCTTAAAGAATTAATTAATACATGCCAATATAGTGTCAGAAACATAAATCTCGTTTTCCCTATGATTTTTCTGACCACGTTTATTTTAAACACATGCAAACTCACCTATTTCGCATACATTTTTCATTTTTAGCGAAACTTAATATTTTCAGGCATATTGGATTGATAGTGACATAAAGCTAATTAATGTTATTTTATATTCAATAATGCAAAAAAAAAAAAAAAGGGTTAAACTATACAATAGCAACAATAGACATTTTTCTATTGTTTTCCTTTGCAAATATCTAAACATTCTTAACTCAAGATGCATTTACTGGAGAAGCAAAATGACTTTATTTTCCAGAAAAATACATCAAAATGAAATGAGTTTAATTGCAAAGCAAGAACAAATACATGCCAGTAGGTTCAGAAAAATAAATCTTGTTTTCTCTTTGAATGAAGGTGATTTTTCTGACCGTGTTTATTTTAAACACATGCAAACTCACCGATTTATGATACATTTTTCATTATTTCATATTCAATAATGCAAAATAATTAAGGTTAAACTATACAATAGCAACAATAGACATTTTTCTCAGTATTTTTCTCTTGTTTTCCAGTGCAAATATCTAAACATTCTTAAATCAAGATGCATTTACTGGAGACGCAAAATTATTATTTTTTCTTCAGAAAAATACAACAAAATGAAATTAGTTTAATTGCAGAGCAAGAACAAACATGCTAATAGGTTCAGAAAAATAAATCTTGTTTTCTCTTTGAATGAAGGTGATTTTTCTGACCCTGTTTATTTTAAGCTCAATCAAACTCACCGATTTATGAAACATTTTTCAGTTAGCAAGACTTAATATCTTCAGGCATATTGCTTTTCAAGTAAATAAATCTTGATTTAAGAATATTTTGATATTTGTACTGGAAAACAAGCCTAAAATACGAAGTAAACTGGTGTGGTGAAGTGATGATTCTGAGCTTCACATCTGTGGAGTGGAGTCTCCACCCAAAAACAGGCAAATGACTGCATCTCAAAACTGAACTGCACGAGTTATCAAAACCAAATCCTCCTCAGCCTCTGCTGAACACACCAGATCGCACTGTTTACTTCATGTTCCCACATTTCAATACACACAGCTGAGGATGTCGGGAAGTTGTGGGAACGGGAAGCTGCGTCAGTGGCTGATTGAACAGGTGGATTCTGGGAAATATCCCGGGTTAGTGTGGGAGGATCGAGAGCGAAGCACCTTCAGGATCCCGTGGAAACACGCAGGGAAGCAGGACTATAACCGGGACGAGGACGCGGCGCTCTTCAAGGTGATGTTACGCATATTATAGGTACATTTAAAAATGAATTAATAACAATAATTGTATTTGCAAGCAACAAAACAATAAAACATGCATGCTTATAAATGTGTGAAATGTCTTTTTTTTATCAAAGGTTTTGATAAAGTGTGTTTTTGCATCTTTTTCCCCCCTTTTTTTTGCAATAAATGCCACTTGTTTTGATATTCTACATTTTGTAATGCAACGACATTCATGGTCTGGTGCTCTTCGCGTAGCGGTCAAAAATTACAGATTTTTTTATTTTTTTCAATCAAAGGAATGTACAATATTTTAGTTTGATGATGTTTTTTTTTTATTTAATAATTTTTATTTTTAGGGGATTTTATGGTAGGCTACTACATTATACTTACGCTGTATTTATAATTCGTTTATTCACTTTTTGAGCATAGACCTGAACATTTAATTTCCAACTTAAACTGTCGTAAATTTTGAATGCTTTAGAATAACAGACTGAAGTTTGATCTCTTTTCAAAGACGACACTTGGCAGATTATTGCCAAAGGGAAAAAAGTTTTAAAGAAATTTTACGCTTATTGTTATAAAAAAAAGCACAAAAATACTATTTCAATTTTTATATGAAATCTATATTTTCAAAATCACGTTTTACTCTAAAACGGTGAGAAAATCAAAGCTATAAATCTAAACAAGATTGAATTCGGCTGCAGTACCAAACGCTTCCACTAGAGGAAACTCGTCTCCATTCATTTCCAATGCGCTCATTTTAGACCGCGAGGAGCACAAGTGTGACGATTTTTTACAGGACCATTTAACCTTTTCGAATCATGTCCATGATTTTTTTTGTGTGTATTCACATAACAAATGCCAAAACCTTTACCAAATTTCGTACCATTTCGATGAAGTAATTTTTTATTTTTTTTTAAAATACATTTTTAATTGACCGAATTGTAAAATTGACCGAAGAGCACCAGAGGGTTAAGTGTCTAAACATGCTGTATATGCAATAACACATACATATAATATAATGCTGTATATGCACATGCAAATTAGATCTGTTCAGCATTATATAACAGCTTGTTCCTGGTTTGTTGGATCAGGCCTGGGCTCTGTTTAAGGGGAAGTATCGTGAGGGAATAGATAAAGCGGATCCTCCCACCTGGAAAACGCGTCTCAGGTGCGCGCTGAACAAGAGCAGTGACTTCGAGGAGCTCGTGGGCCGGAGTCAGCTCGACGTGTCAGAACCGTTCAAAGTTTACCGGGTTATTCCTGAGGGAACCAAAAGAGGTAAACACTCACACACAAGCTTGAATATACATCCATTTGGGTCTCTATATGCCCCATAGACACACATAAATATCACATTTAAATATGATATGAAATAATAACAACATATATATTAGGGCTGCCAAAATAAAATTTTCTTTAATGTTAATCAAACAACAAAAGACAGAGAAAATCACTCACTTTTGACTGAATAACTTTTGTATCTTTAATAAGAATAAATCTATATATTTTGGCAGAGCAAGTAAAAATCAGAACAATATACTATAAAAAAATATAATCAAAATTGTAATGTTATGTGCAATTGATCGCGATTAATTACAAAAAAAATGATATATATATATATATATATATATATATATATATATAATAAAAATTATATATAACATTTCTAAATATTTATATACATGTTTAATTAAGAAAATGAATGATGATTTAAATGAAAATAATATATAAATAAATATAACAAATAGAAATTATATATATATATATATATATATATATATATATATATATATATATATAATTTCTATTTGTTATATTTGTTATATAATTTCTATATGTATATATATATATATATATATATATATATATATATATATATATATAAACTAATTAATAAAAAATGAAATTACATTTAATTAAAACTCATTTCTCCTCCATTTCAGGACCAAAATCATATGAGAAAGTTTCCACAAGCCTAGGTCACCATAACTACCCGTTTTTTCCCTCATATCAGCCTGTGGAGGGTCAGGTAACACTAGCCTAAAAGAGTTTCTTGCAGACTACAACAAAATTAAACTCTAAAGTAATATCTGTCTATGATAATATAGATGAGAGATGAGAATGAATGTATGAAAGTACTAACAGGTCTCTGTACAGGTGTGCAACTACCTGTCTGTTGCTGACCGAAGCTGGAGGGACTTCCTGTGTGAGCAGAACTCACTGTCAGACGCTCACTTCAGCCAGAACTCGCGCTGGGACGCTGGTAATTACTCTGTGTGTGTGTGTGTGTGTGTGTGTGTGATCAGAACTCACTGTCAGACGCTCACTTCAGCCAGAACTCACGCTGGGACACTAGTAATTACTCTATGTGTGTGTGTGGTCATTTGTTTATTAAATATATTGCCATTTAAAGTGAAGAGAATGTGTTTGTGTGTGTCCAGGGTACCAGATAAGTGGATCTTTCTACAGCTGTAACACATTTGACTCACCTTCCTCACCGTTCACCCTAGAGACCAGCATGAGATCAGCAGAGGCCATGGCACTGTCAGGTATACACTCCCTAGCAACAGCCTAAAAACCACTTAAAACATCTTAGCAACCACCCAGCAACAGCCTAGCAACTACCAACAAATGACCCAGTAACCACTTAGAACATCTTTGCATCCACCTACCAACAGCCTAGCAACAACCTACAAATGCCCCAGTAACCACTTACAACATCTTAGCAACCACCCAGCAACAGCCTAGCAACTACCTACAAATGCCCCAGTAACCACTTAGAATATCTTAGCAACTGTCTAGCAACCGCCTACAAATGCCCCAGTAACCACTTAGAACATCTTCGCAACACCCTAGCAACAGCCTAGCAACAACCTACAAATGCCCCAGTAACCACTTAGAACATCTTAGCAACCACCCAGCAACAGCCTAGCAACTACCTACAAATGCCCCAGTAACCACTTAGAATATCTTAGCAGCTGTCTAGCAACCGCCTACAAATGCCCCAGTAACCACTTAGAACATTTTCGCAACACCCTAGCAACAGCCTAGCAACTACCTACAAATGCCCCAGTAACCACTTAGAACATCGTAGCAACCACCCAGCAACAGCCTAGCAACCGCCTACAAATGCCCCAGTAACCACTTAGAATATCTTCGCAACACCCTAGCAACCGCCTACAAATGCCCCAGTAACCACTTAGAACATCTTCGCAACACCCTAGCAACAGCCTAGCAACCGCCTACAAATGCCCCAGTAACCACTTAGAACATCTTCGCAACACCCTAGCAACAGCCTAGCAACCACCTACAAATGCCCCAGTAACCACTTAGAACATCTTCGCAACACCCTAGCAACAGCCTAGCAACTACCTACAAATGCCCCAGTAACCACTTAGAACATCTTCGCAACACCCTAGTAACAGCCTAGCAACTACCTACAAATGCCCCAGTAACCACTTAGAACATCTTAGCAACCACCCAGCAACAGCCTAGCAACCGCCTACAAATGCCCCAGTAACCACTTAGAACATCTTAACAACACCCTACCAACAGCCTAGCAACAACCTACAAATGCCCCAGTAACCACTTACAACATCTTAGCAACCACCCAGCAACAGCCTAGGTACTACTAAAAATGCCCCAGTAACCACTTAGAATATCTTAGCAACTGTCTAGCAACCGCCTACAAATGCCCCAGTAACCACTTAGAACATCTTCGCAACACCCTAGCAACACCCTAGCAACAGCCTAGCAACTACCTACAAATGTCCCAGTAACCACTTAGAACATGATCTTAGCAACACCCTAGCAACAGCCTAGCAACAACTTACAAATGTCCCAGTTGCTACTTAGACCATCTTAGCAACCGCCTAGCAACTACCTATAAATGCCCCAGTAACCACTTAGAACATCTTAGCAACCGCCTAGCAACTACCTACAAATGCCCCAGTAACCACTTAAAACATCTTAGCAACCACCCAGCAACAGCCTAGCAACTACCTACAAATGCCCCAGTAACCACTTAAAACATCTTAGCAACCACCCAGCAACAGCCTAGCAACTACCTACAAATGCCCCAGTAACCACTTAGAATATCTTAGCAACTGTCTAGCAACCGCCTACAAATGCCCCAGTAACCACTTAGAACATCTTCACAACACCCTAGCAACACCCTACAAATGCCCCAGTCGCTACTTAGACCATCTTAGCAACAGCTTAGCAACTACCTACAAATGCCCCAGTAACCACTAAGACCATCTTAGCAACCACCTAGTAACCACCTAGCAACAGCCTAGCAACAACCTACAAATGCAATGATTTTCCATTGTTTGGTCACATATTCTCTCTGGTCTCTGAATGTCTCCCAGACCCGCGTCTGCATGTGACGGTGTTCAGCGGTGAGACTCTGTTCGCTGATGTCACGGTGACGAGCGTCGAGGGCTGTCGACTGGCTCCTCCCCCTGACAGCTGGAGTCCCGGCGGCCCCGAGCTGGTTCCTCTTCCTCAGGCGGAGCGAGGAGCGCTGGAGGGAGGCGTTCTGCTCTGGATGACGCCCGACGGCCTGTACGCCCGCTGCTTCTGCCAGAGCCAGGTGTACTGCGACGGGACACACACACACCTGAGCGACAAACTCTGTCAACTAGAGAGAGAGCAGACCAGCAAAGTCCTGGACACACAGATCTTCCTCACAGGTTAGAAGAACCAAGCGGCAACCTCAAGTCTCTCACTTTAATCCAACACTGAAGTGACTTAAACTGTAATTCATCGACTGGCCACTAGAGACAGGCTGCAGAAGAGAGTCAATCTCGTTTATTTCTCGCTATTCTGACTTTTTATCTTTATATCTTTTTGCGTGATATAAATTCACAATTGTGAGAAAAAAAAGTCAGAATTGTGAGATATAAAGTCGCAAATTGCGAGTTATAAAGTCAGAATATCATGATATAAACTCGCAATTGTGAGAAAAAGTCAGAATAGCGAGATATAAACTCGCAATTGTGAAAAAGTCAGAATAGCGTGAAATAAACTCGCAATTGTGAAAAAGTCAGAATAGTGTGAAAAACTCGCAATTGTGAGAAAAGGTTAGAATAGCGTGACAAACTCGCAATTGTGAAAAACAAGTCAGAATAGCGAGATATAAACTCGCAATTGTGAAAAAGTCAGAATAGCGTGAAATAAACTCGCAATTGTGAAAAAGTCAGAATAGTGTGAAAAACTCGCAATTGTGAGAAAAGGTTAGAATAGCGTGACAAACTCGCAATTGTGAAAAACAAGTCAGAATAGCGTGACAAACTCGCAATTGTGAAAAAGTCAGAATAGCGTGAAATAAACTCGCAATTGTGAAAAAGTCAGAATAGCGTGAAATAAACTCGCAATTGTGAAAAAGTCAGAATAGTGTGAAAAACTCGCAATTGTGAGAAAAGGTTAGAATAGCGTGATATAAACTCGCAATTGTGAAAGTCAGAATAGCGTGAAATAAACTCGCAATTGTGAAAAAACAAGTCAGAATAGCGTGATATAAAGTCACAATTGTGAAAAAGTCAGAATAGCGTGAAATAAAGTCACAATTGTGAGGAAAAAAAAATCGCAATTACCTTATTTATATTTATTCTGTGGCAGAAACAAGCCGCCCTGACGACAACTAAATGGCATAAAGTCGGTATGAAACAGAAGTTTCGCTAGTCTTTACTCCCCTATAGTGACGTATATCCGAGTGAAATGGCTTCTGAAACAAGAACAAATGTGGGCGGGGCTTGATTGTGTCTGTGGGGAATGGATTGGATGGTTGTGGTCTGCTATTGGTGGATCTCATGTGAGTGACAGGTTGCCCCGCCCTCATCATCAGAGAAGAGATGTTGCTGCAAGAGGAAGTTATTTGATTCAAGATTACAAGAATGCATGAATTTTATGGACAAAATCATTTATGATAAATACTACAATATTTAATTGCCAATTTTGATTTCATGATGACTTTTAATACAACATTCACTCACTCATTCAGAACTCCAGGGATATTTCCTGCACGCACGTCCTCCTCCACGTTTCCATGTGCAGCTTTTCTTCGAGAGCTGTGACCCCTCCGCAGACAAGAGACCCCTGACCGTTCAGGTAGCAACCTTTGACCTCTCCATCCACACCAATGTTGACCTCCACACGACCAAGCACAGCTCTCTTGTGTTGTCCTACAGGTGGAGCCGCTGTTCGCCCGGCAGATGATGCTCCTCCTCCAGCAGGGCGGCATCAATTACATGAGAAGCACCTATGAACTTTCACCTCTGACCCCTGAGCAGATTTACACACATCAAGATTTCCCTGCCATCAACGGACACCAGACGCATGGGAACTTCATACAAGAGTGACCCCGCAGGAGTTACAAGGCGTTTCTCGATTTAACTAAGTTTTAGCAAAGTAAAATACACCAATTTTTAATTGGCAGTTAATATTAATGACCCAAAAACATGTTTACGTTTGCAGAGCCACGTAGCGATTTAATGCATTAATACAAAGTGTGTCACAACATTTTACAGGTCTTCCAAAACAAAATACTAAATAAATAACTATAGTGTTATATATAATAATAATAATAATAATAATATTTCTGTGGCTGTCTGTCTAATTAATAATGTTTATATTTTTGTGCTTTGTTGTTTTCTCTGCTTGCACTGTTGGAAAACTGATTTAACAGCATCTCAGGGACAAAATCGTTTTAAATGAATGTATGTTTTTCTGTGTTATTATGTGAATGTAATTTCCACACACTGCTTATTACACAGTATACAGTAAACAGTACAGCTACAGTACAATAAATAACGTATGTGATAACACCATCATAACTTTACAGTTAGTTAAACAATGAACCAATGTATGTTAATAATGCTGTAAAACATTCATAGTTCATTGTTAGTTAAGCATTAACGTATGTTATTGTAAAGTGTTACTTCCATCAGCAGTTTGCTTGAGTATATTGTAATCTCTTTATGGCATACGGATTGAATTCTGTGTCCATTTATGCAAGTATTAAATATTATAAATTTGAACATTAATCGCCCCTTAAATGAACAAAGCATGAGTCATTTATTTCTTTATTTATTGCATTTATTTGGTTCACACAGAAATGCACAATAAATATGACATTCACTGACTACCATACACAACTGGACAGTGTTTGAAATCAGAGACACTTTTCAGAGTGAAACGCTTGTAAACTTGTTTTTTTCCTACATGGACCACATAATATGGTTTTGGAATGAACACGGTTAGTTAAAGGGTTAGTTCACCCAAAAATGAAAGCTCTGTCAGTAATCACTCTCCCTCATGTTGTTCAACCCCGTGAGACTTTCGTTCATCTTCAGAACACAAATTAAGATATTTTTGATTAAATCTGAGAGCTGTCTCACTCTTTTTTAATTGAAACTTTCCGGCCCAGAAAAGTTAGTAAAGACATCAATAAAATAGTCCGAGTGACTACAGTGGCTCAACCTTAAGTTTATCAATACAAAAAGTATTCTCGTCATTTGATAAACTTAAGGTTGAGCCACTGTAGTCACTTGGACTATTTTAAACATTGTCTTTACTAACTTTTCTGAGCCAGCAAGTTTCAATAACAGAGAAGCCTATGGAGGAGTGAGACAGCTCTCAGATTTCATCAAAAATATCTTCATTTGTGTTCTGAAGATGAACGAAAGTCTTACGGGGTTGAACAACATGAGGGAGAGTGATAACTGACAGAACTTTCATTTTTGGGTGAACTGTCCCTTTAATGCCCACAGATGCTGTCTAGTAGTGAAATAAGTGACATTTCCAAAGATCTCAAACGATTCAACCAATCAGACCTCTTGCATCCGTTCACGCCGTTCCAAAGATGTCACGACATAACAGGAAGTGACATCGGTCAGTGAGTGATTGCATACACAAACCCACAGTGAAGTGGTGAACCTGATTTGCTAGAAACTGAAGCAACTCGCTTACTAGTGAAATAGTGTTCAAAAATAATACTGGCATCTCTTTATTTCAAGTGCTTCCCTTTTAAATGAACTAGAAAGGTCCCTAAAATATCACAAAACAGTAAAACAATCATCACGTAGTGAATATGATTATACGTCACATTCAATATAAAAAACTCAAATACAAAAAGAAAACATTATAAAACATTGGAGAACAAGGCAAATAAAACACTTTGGTCAAAAAGAAACTATTCGTGGTACATGTTTCCAGGAGGACGTCCTTTTACTTTCACTCTCGTCAAGCAAACGTGAAAACACACCGAATGAACTGAAACGCATCAAATTGCCACGAATGTAAACAAAAAATATTTTCAAATTGAGCAACTGACCCTGACGCAACAGATTTGGCCAACGAATACGGTTCTTCGGCTTCCCGAGTATCATACACGATCCAGAAAACGATTCCTCTCCGTTCACGTACACAAATATGTGTTTATATATTGGTTATATGTCAGCAGGAGAACGTCTCCCTAGAGAACATTGCATGCTGGGATGGCGGAGAGTGGCGTCGGAGAGTGGCGTCGGAGGTTAAAGCTCTCTCTCTGCACTTTAGTCTGAAGCTCAGACCAGGAGAAAACTATTAAAACCACATCATCAAGTATGACTGGATTTGCACAAACCACACCAAACGGCCTCGTACAGTACGGGATGAAGCGACGCCCAACATTTCCTCGTATGTCATGCCGTGAGCGTGGAGAAGCGTGTCTCGGTGTGCGTGGGTACGTAAGCGTGTGGCGCAGGCGCTCATTCGAAGGCCCACACCTCCAGGTTCTGGATGGTGAAGTCCTGTTTGGAGGACAGTGGCAGGTTATTGAAGGTGGAGCACTTGGAGGTGGTGCCGTGGTAAAGGTCAGCGTCCAGCCACAGGCCCAGACGACCCCTGGGAAGCGGACAGGTGAGCGTTAAACGGATAGTTCACGCAAAAATTAAAATTAGCGCCCATGATTTACTCACCCTCAAGTCATCCTAGGTGTATATGACATTATTCTGTCAGACGAATACAATCAGAGTTATATTAAAAATGTCCTGGCTCTTCCAAGCTTTATAATGGCTGTTTCTGTTTTGAAGTCCAGAAATGTGCATCTATCCATGATAAAAGTGCATCTATCCAACATTAAAGTCCATCTATCCATGATAAAAGTGCATCTATCCATGATAAAAGTGCATCTGTCCATCATAAAAGTGCATCTATCCATGATAAAAGTGCATCTGTCCATCATAAAAGTGCATCTATCCATGATAAAAGTGCATCTATCCATCATAAAAGTGCATCTATCCATGATAAAAGTGCATCTATCCATCATAAAAGTGCATCTGTTACTGGAGTAAATACCATTTCATGTAGGCTATTCTGGTGCCTTTTAATTAAAACAAGTAAACTAAACTCCACTTCACGTCGGGCGGTTCTTTGCCTCCACGTCGTGCATTAAATGCACAGCTATCCGTGGATTATCCCCCTAATACCATGGTCATCTGCCAGCAATGACATTTTAAAGCTGTTATTGATGTTTGCAACGCAATATTTGACTGGAAGGGTACAACGGGCAGTTACTTTCATCAGTTGCGGCTCGTTGAGAAATATAATGTAGCGATTCAGTGGAAATGGAGTTTAATTTATTAGGGAATTCCCTAATAATTGGATTTGACTGACGGCGGCTCTGAAAAGCGAACAGACAAATGTGCTGAATTAGAGACGGTAAAAGTAAGTGGGTCCAATATCATTGGTCTTAAAAAGTGGGTGGGTCTTGTCCCACCCATATACAATGGTTCCGACGCCCATGGATAGATGCACTGATATGATGGATAGATGCACTGATATGATGGATAGATGCATTTTTATGATGGATAGATGCACTGATATGATGGATAGATGCATTTTTATGATGGATAGATGCACTGTTATGATGGACAGATGCACTGTTATGATGGACAGATGCACTTTTATGATGGACAGATGCACATTTATGATGGATAGATGCACTGTTATGATGGACAGATGCACATTTATGATGGATAGATGCACTGTTATGATGGATAGATGCACTGTTATGATGGACAGATGCACTGTTATGATGGACAGATGCACTGTTATGATGGATAGATGCACTGTTATGATGGACAGATGCACTGTTATGATGGACAGATGCACTTTTATGATGGACAGATGCACATTTATGATGGATAGATGCACTGTTATGATGGATAGATTCACTTTTCTGGACTTCAAAAGAGAAACAGTCATTCACGGCCATTATAAAGCTTGGAAGAGCCAGGACATTTTTTTTTTTATATGACGCCAATTGTATTCGTCTGATAGAAGAAAGTCATATACACCTAGGATGACTTGAGGGTGAGTAAATCATGGACTAATTAAAATTTTTGTATGAACTATCCCTTTAAACATGAGGCGGCGAGAGACACGCATGTACGGCAGGTTAGCATGTTTCTGAACTCACCCTCCTCCTCCGATCTGAAGGGAATCCGTGTTTCCTTTCACAAAGTAGGAGTTTTCACCCGTCCAGCGGTACACCTGAAGATAAAGGACGTCGAGTGTCATTATTTTAATGTTTTTTGAAGTCCGAAGGTATTGAGGCCTGATTATCTGGGCAATATAAACAGAGATTTTTTTTAGTTTGAAAGGATTTCGACATTGCTATGTGGATGCTAGGCAACTGATAAGGGGTTCTGTGTAGTTGCTAGGGACCTCTGAGAGGTTGCTAAGCTGTTCCAAGATCGTTGCTAGGGAGCTGGTAGGTTATTGGTTATTAAACCATTGCTAACATTTTCCGAGTGGCTGCAAGGGAATTACTTAATGGTTGCTATTGTTCTCTGAGCGGTTTCTAGGGTGTTGCTAGGGACCTCTGAGAGGCTGCTAGGCTGTTGCAAGATTCTTGCTAAGGAACTGGTGGGTTACTGATTAAGAAGCAATTGCTATGTTCCTGAGTGATTTTTAGGGTGTTGGCAGGCAGTTGCTAAGGTGTTCTGGGTGGTTGCCTGGCGGTTGCAAATGTGTTCTGATTGGTCACCAGGACATTGCCAAACAGTTGCTAAGATGTTCTGGGTGGTTGCTAAGGCATTGCTATGCGGTTGCCAATATTTCTGAGTTGTTTCTAGTGTGTTGCTAGGCAGTTACTAAGGTGTTCTGATTGGTTGCCAGGACATTGCCAAACAGTTGCTAAGATGGTCTGGGTGGTTGCTAGTTGTTTCTAGTGTGTTGCTAGGCAGTTACTAAGGTGTTCTGATTGGTTGCCAGGACATTGCCAAACAGTTGCTAAGATGGTCTGGGTGGTTGCTAAGGCATTTCTATGCGGTTGCCAATGTTCCTGAGTGGTTTCTAGGGTGTTGCTAAGCAGTTACTAAGGTGTTCTGACTGGTTGCCAGGACATTGCCAAACAGTTGCTAAGATGGTCTGGGTGGTTGCCAATGTTCCTGAGTGGTTTCTAGGGTGTTGCTAGGCAGCTGCTATGGTGTTCTGGGTGGTTGCCTAGGTATTGCTATGTGGCACTTGCAAGGACATTTCTCATCAATTTTGTCCTTAAATATCTATGTAGGAACACACCTTGATCTCTGGGCAGAAGCTGTAGAGGAAGGTCTCTCCTGTCCCATAACAGTGCTCACTCACTCGGAAAGGGTGAGTGGAAAACGCTCCAAAAATCTGCAGGAGAAAATTACAAGTTTTTCAACATGACATAATTTTCACCGGTTTTACACCCACAGCGTAGTGCTGGGTGGTATGGCCAAACATCCATATCACAGTATTTTTCAAAATTATACCGGTTTCACCGTATATGACGGTATTTTTTAAGCATGACTGGGTGTTAACCACATCTTCTACTGATTGAGAGAGGAGATACTGCAGTAGATTGACTTAGAATGCCCTATTTCACTGTCATGAGTGAATATTGTAGAAAAAAATCCACACTAGTATTAATACAGGTTTGTAAAGAGTTTATAAAGAGTTGCCAGCAGGAGGCGCTGTAGGAGCGGCAGAAACAGCGGTTTCCACTGTAATGTTCCCCATAAACGCTGCTTTATCAGGAAAGATAAAGAAAGATTCAATAGAAATAACATCGAAACTTTTCTAAAGACAGTCAGTTCCCTTCAAAAGATACATTCATATAAAAACTCCCGCACCGCGCTTTGACTTTGAAACGTGCAATTCTCATGTTTATTCCACGATGTCAAAGCCTTTTGGAAAATCTATTTGTGGCGGGCTGTGTTGATCCAATGTGTGGGAAACACTGTACTATAATTTGAGAGCTATCGATTATAGTTTAACCTCTCCATATTCACCGTCACGTTTAGTAACACACACACACACACACACACACACACACACACACACGTGCATCACCACAGTTACAGTGAAAACACCCTCTCAAACAGTGTCGCGCCGCATTCCCAACGTTGTTAAAGCGACACACTCCGGTATTGCGGTATATTAAAAATTCATATCATAACAAAAATAAACACTGGTATTCGGTATGAACCGGTGTACCGCCCAGCACTACAACAGCAGTAACAGGAGTGTGTGTACCTGGTTGTCCATGTCTTTGATGACCATCAGCACAGGGCAGTCCAGCTCCATCAGGTTTCTGTACAGGGTTTTCAGGCTGGTCCCGTGTACGACTGTACTGTAGACCAGACGCCACGGGTAACCCTGAACACGCGCCGGCAAACGAGTGGACAACTGCAGAGAAGAGCGTCAAACCAGTCAAGTCAAGTCAGCTTTATTTATAAAGCGCTTTTTACAATACAGATCGTTTCAAAGCAGCTTTACAGAGATAACAGGAAAATAATGCAACAAAGTTTGTTTCCAGAAGAAAATAGCGTCACAGTCCAGTTTAAAGGGATCGTTCACCCAAAAATGAACATTAGCCCATGATTTACTCACCCTGAAGTCATCCTAGGTGTATATGACTTTCTTCTTTCAGACGAACACAATCTGAGTTATATTAAAAAATGTCCTGGCTCTTCCCAGCTTTATAATGGCAGTGAATGGCTGTTTCTTTTTTGAAGTCCATAAACGTGCATCTATCCATGATAAAAGTGCATCTATTCATAATTAAAGCATGCGGCTCCGAGGGTTAATAAAGGCCTTCTGAAGTGAAGCGATGCGTTCGTGTAAGAAATATATTTAAAACTTTAGCAACTAAATTAACTAGCTTCCGACAGACAGCCGTACACATCGATTTACACCAAAAGAGTAACACTTGAACTTGACGCACCATGTAAAAGCTAGTTATTTTAGTCGATATTTAGTTATTTTAGTCGATAAAGTTTTTTTTTTAAGTTTGATGGACTTCCAAAGACATACACCCATTCACTGCCATTATAAAGCTTGGAAGAGCCAGGACATTTTTAATATAACTCTGATTGTATTCGTCTGAAAGAAGAAAGTCATAAACACCTAGGATGGCTTGAGGGAGGGTAAATCATGGGCTAATGTTCATATTTGGGTGAACTATCCGTTTAAGTCAGTTCAGTGATGTTTCAGTTTTGTTGTAAAAAGGTTATTAATTTAGTTCATATATATATCCGCTCAGGAGAAAAGCGTGATGTCATCGTCCAGCTCAGTTCAGTTCTCATATAATTGTGTCAATGCAGGAGATCAATAATATTGTTGAATATTAAATTAAAATACTAGTCACAATGATCACCATTTTTCACTTCATAGCAAACTAGTCAAACAAATCCCAATGGATCGTTCATAAGTCTGTAGTAGAAGTGTCAAATAAAGGAGACCTTCTCGATGTGTGTGTCCTCCAGGAGAGCGCTGGGGTCCATCAGCACTGGAAGGAGATCTACCGGCTCCTCGTCCTCGAAGCTGAAGCTCTGGCGTCTCTTGGCCTCATTAATCGTGATGATCTAGAAGACAAACGTTTTCAGGGGGTGAAAAAAAACCCGAAATTCTCATATTTATTGAATCCTTTTATACTCTGCTTGAATCTGATTGGTTGACGAACATGCGCAGGCTGGTGTGCAGTTAATTTCAGGGAAACGCAGGACTAAAGTAGTTCCAGCAGGTTTTGACCGCATTACAGTTCAATATCACTTCGCCAAAGCATTTCAATTATTTCAAAAGGTCTTTACAGCCGACAACAGCAAAAAACACTGACCAAGAAAATAAATATAGTAAACAACAGGATAAAAACGACAAATTATTTCCATGTTTTTTGTCACAAAATTACATTTATTAGGTACAAAAAGCCAATACTCGCTCTCTCTCGCTCAAACGCATAACGGCGCTGTTCTTGAAGCAGATAAACTTACAGTTTCACTATTAGTCGAGACGCTGCTGTCGAACACTGAGAGACACACAAACTCAGGTAATTCACACACACTTAATCTCTCTCTATAACTGCATTAATAACTGCATTAATAACTGCATTAATAACTGCATTAGTCTGCTATCAGTGGCTCTAAAATGACATTTTGGAATCAGAAACGGAGGCATGGGATCAGATGCGTAAGAAATTAGTTCCACACACAAGAGCATTTTAGGGGAAAAAACCTGAGAAATGTCTTGAAATAAATCATCTGGGCTGGGTTTCCCGAAACCTTCTTAACGCTACGTTGTTCTTAAGTTACACCTTAAGCTGTACCTTATCGTTAATACGTGTTTCCCGAAACGTTCTTAGTTAAGTATACCTTCTGTAAGTCATACGTTCGGAAGGTTGGTCTGGACCGCTCTTAGCTTCACCTTATCACTGTTGCAGGTCCATACGAATATAATTATGAAGTTTTAATACACCCAGACAGTGTTCAGTTAGGCTAATTCAAGTGTTTTCATGCAAAGAATAAAATTGTCATTACACTGATTGTTAATAGAATTTTAATTATATTATTATATATAATAAAATTGTATACATTTATTTTAATTAAAGAGCGCTTTTAAAGGCCAGTGAAAGCATAGGCTACTGTCAGTTAAGTCCTATTCGGACGCTAATATTGTTTCTCATGGGCTCGTACAGTAAGTCGGTTATTTTAGTGCAGTCCAATCCATAATATCAGTGTTTTTTCTCACCCAACCCGCGTAAAAATCCCTGGCCAAATTATACCTACTGTTTTTTGACAAACAGGTCGTGTGGGAATTTAATTGCCGTCTGAATCCACATCTCCGAGTTTACAAGAAGAGATTCAAAATCCACTGTTTAAATCCTTTTTGATCACTGCCGAGCACCGTACGTGACGTACACTTTTATTTACTGAAATGCTGGAAAGTATTTACAAGAACAATATTTCATCGCAGCTCCACCTCAGCGAACAAAAATGGGAAAGAGAAGAAGGCACATAAATAGTTTAAATGGTTATTATGGCAGCAATATATGATACAATTTTAAAATATGTCGGCAAGGCTATTATAGTTTGGGTTATTTTTTATAATATCCCATGAGTCCTAATAAATGCAATTTAAACTATTTCTGAAGTGCTTCATTTATAAAGATCACCGCTTTCTCACATAAACAGCCCCTGCACGAGAGAATAATTGATTCTCGAGCCATCGATATCAACCAGCTCAGCAGCATCTCCACGGACAGCAGCCGGTGACGTCGCACGTAAGAAGATATATCTTAAGCAGCTTCCTAAGGTATAGATCGGGGAACACACCTAGAAATGGTATACCTTCAGTTAAGTTATACCTTAAGAGTCTTCGTAGCGCGCTAAGAGACAACGTTATCGGGAAACTCAGCCCTGAACACTGTCTTGAGGTGTGGTGACCGCAGTATAAGCGGAATAATTTAAAAATATTAAAAAATAATGCACACTTGAGGATTTTGCATTATTTTCTATGAATTCAACGGCCCGTCATCCATTATTCCTGCATGTTCCTCTCACGTGTACTGCTCACCTCCCAGCTGCGAGGAACCGGGTCGCTGAAGAAGTTGTCGATCATGGTGAGCTCGTCTTTCTCCACGACCACGAAGCCCTGCTCCTGAGCGTCCTTCCCGTACGCGTCGGGAGACCACTGGATGAAGAACGAGTACAGGTGGTCCACTCTGAAGAGACGGCTTGGTTAGTACGTACACTCATATTAAACACACGCAAACTTTTTTAAATACATTAATCGATTAATCGCAATTTAACAAAGTGTTTTGGTGAAAAATCAATACATTTATTCAGCAAGGATACATTAAATTGTTCAAAAGCGACAGTAAAGACATTTGTGTCAAATAAATGCTGTTCTTTTGAACTTTCAATTTATAAAAAATCCTGTTTTCACCAAAAATATGAAGCAGCACAACCGTTTTCAACATTGATAATAACAATTATATAATTATTAAATATAGCTTGAAGCAGAAATATTTAAATCCTAGTGTACTCTTTACATTCTAATAAATGATTTAGCTTTTAAATGCCGTGTACACCTTTATTATGGAAAAGCTAGTCATACCTTTCTTGCGGCACAGCGAACCAGTACTCCGGCTTCCGGCCCCTGTGGGCGGGGCTTGAGGTGCGACCCGTGGCAAACGACTTCCTCATTGGCTTGCCCACCTTAAAGCAGAGGAACATGGGCGGAGCTTTGCTCTTTTCCTCGTTGAACAGCAGCATGTCTGTGAATCAGATCCGATATCAGCAAAACCGGTGTGTACCATTCCCCTCGCACTCTGTAACACATCTTTCCCTCGCGGGTCAAAATGACCTGAAGCCCTAAAATTATCATTTTTTTCTTCAGAAGGCTCATTTTGGTAATTTTTTTGTTTTTATTTTTTAATGCAATTTTTTGGGAGATTTTTTGTTATTTTTTATTTACCTGATTTGATCAATAAATAATAAATAAATGGTAATTTAAGCACATTCTTTTAACTTAAATTCAAATAACTCACGATTTCATGCATAACCCTTTTAATTCAGCTCAAAATATCTTACATCGGGTGTCTTTGCCGACCTCTTGTGGAAAAATAATAATATAAGATGAAATTTCATGACTCTTATGGTTAGGGTTATACCTCTTACTGCGCTATATGGAGCAAATGAGCTGTTCCTAAAGTCAGTTTCTCTTCAGTATGCATTCAGATACACATTTAGACATTAATTGACCCGTGAGGGAAGGATTTGTTACTTTTTTAAATTTCAACCACAATTTTTTTTGCGTATTCGTGGTTCAAATGCGACAAAAGTCCTAGAGTCTAGGACCCCTCTGATGAAAACTAAATTTGTAAACATTTCAAAAAAAAAAAAGTTTCGGGTCAAAATGACCTGGTTAAAGGAACAGACCGACTTTTTGGGACTTTAGCTTATTCACCGTATCCCCCAGAGTTAGATAAGTCCATACACACCCTTCTCATCTCCGTGCCGTAACTCTGTCTGACGCACCCACCGCTAGCCTAGCTTAGCACAAAGACTGGAGGACTATATTCTCAGAAGGCGAAGCACTGCTACTCAGGCGGAGTGATTTGCTCGCCGCACCTGAGAAGCCCCGTGGTGAGGAGCAGAGTTCGCTCAGAGTTGGAGTAAATCACTCTGCAGAAGTAGCAGTGCTTCGCCTTCTGAGAATATAGTTCCCAGTATGTATACGGTTAGAAGATGGCTGTCATGTGACCATGTTATTTGTACACGCTGTGACTATACACATCATAACATGTAAATAGGAAAATGTTGGCGTTATTGTGTCACTTATTGGGAGCAGTATGCTAGCTGGAGCCATTTACCTCCAGTCTTTGTGCTAAGCTAGGCTAGCGGTGGGTGCGTCAGACAGAGTTACGGCACGTAGATGAGAAGGGTGTGTATGGACTTATCTAACTCTGGGGGATACGGTGAATAAGCGAATAAGTCCCAAAAAGTCGGCGTGTTCCTTTAAGAGACATCGGTCATCAAGAGCACAAGAGACTGAAGCATGATGTTGATTCTGCTCAGGGTCAAACGGGATCTTACGCAAGTGTTCAACCTTTGTTTGTTTTTCCAATGTCACCATCAACCTCTGCTGAGAGACACACTGAAGTAAACACACAAGCTCTGACACGAGTGCACTGCCTACATACACAGCATTTAGACATTTTCAACACAAAGAACAGCAACATTGTGCATTATTCATTCTCTACTCTCTGGGAAAAATGATCAAGCAGCATTGCATATCTTTTGTGAAGAAGACAATCCCAGAATGCACTGCAATAAAAGCTGTTTTTACATTTAAATAACTCTAAAATAACACTGCCTGTGTAGACAGCAGACAGTAGACAGCAAAGCAGCGCGCTAGTTTTAGAAAGTGCATGCTCAAAAACACTCCTTGGCTGTGATTGGTTGGTCTGTCCTGTCAATCAAAATAAAACTCACCTTCGATTGGTCTCTGCATTGTGTTCACGAGCCACGACTTCATCTCGGCCTCACTGGCCCGTCTGCGTTTCTCCGCTTCGGAAAGAAGCTCTACGTCCGAGTTCGGTCCCTTATTGTCCTCAACATGTGGTCCAGGCAAACTACATTTCCCAGAATCCTCTGGGGTCGCCTTGCTTTTTTGGTCGATTTCAATTGCAAAGACACCGTTTACTAAAGTTTCACCGCTTGTTTTGGTCACTTCTACGGCAGCCTCCTTCCCATCATGCACCAGAGACCGTAGCAGATCCGCGTTGTCATCCGTGGAACGGTTGTGAAGCCCTTCATCTTCATCTTCATCTTCCTCAGCAATAAAAACACTCACGGATTTGTCTTTTTGGTCCATTGACATGCGTGTGGGTGTTCTTCTGTGCTCCTGAAGTGACGCCCCCTCCTGGCCGGGGCAAGTAGTGTTTGAGTCACTTTGCAGCAACTCTAGTTCAGTAAAACCTTCATCCGATGGCGATTTGTCAGCGATTTGGCTCTCTGATATCTCAGAGACGGCCGATTCGATTTCGTCTAATATGATTGGCCGATTAGGCGCTCCGAGAGCCTCGTAACGACTAAAAGGGTTCAGATCTCGTTCTGAGGGAAGCTCTTCCCACTCGCCAGGCCTGTATAACGGACAGAGATCCCGCGGTTCATCACTATTATCACGGATCATCATCATCATCATCATCATCATCATGAGGGGGAAGATGGTGAAATTAAAAGAGAGAAAAACAAACAAAACATCCAAAATGAACAAACGCAAGACAACTGAACAAAACAGAACATGACAAATAAATATGACAAAACTTAAGTGATGTTTGGTGTCAAAATAGACTAAAATGGGATGAATGAAAAAGTGGAGTGACGCTTATGAGAAAGAGGAGGACTTTAAATTAATATTTGAAGATTTGCATAAATTAATTTTGATTTGTCCCTAAACATAAATTGCACTAAAAATGCATTTAAAGTAATACTTTGTTGACTACTATGGGACGAGTGTGCAGGATGGAGAATAAATGCTTAAAATATGCAGCAATTACACTGTTTATAAAGTACAGACTTTACATATTTAAATCGTTCGCTTTGCCACAGGGCTTTTTCTGTAGGTGTGTGCTTAAAAAAAGAGGCTTTTTGGGAATGAATAAAGGAATTAATGAATGAATGAATAAATAAATAAATAAGCAATTAAATAAAAATAAAAAATGAATGAAAAATAAATAAGAAAAAAATTTACATTTAAATTGATCAAAATAACAATGAAAATAAATATAAAAATCAATATATCATTAAAAATAAGAGAATAAATAAATTCAAATAAGAGCATTTAATAAACCAAATGGTTTTAATCAAAAGCCATTAAAATAATAAAATAAACAAAAAAATAAAGTAAACCATTTAAAACCATTTTTAAATATCATTAAAAATGAAGGAGAATAAATAAGTTAAAATAAATGCAATTAATAAATCAAATAGTTAAATCAAAATAAATTAATAAATAAACAATAAATTAAAAAAACAATAAATTAAAATAAGTAAAACATTTAAAAAAAATATCTATATAAATATATACAAATAAATAAATTAAAATAAATATATCATTAGGAGAATAAATAAGTTAAAATGAAAGAATTTATTACATCAAAGAGTTTTAACCTAAATAAATAAATAAGGAATTAAAATATAAATTAAACAAATTAACCCAAAAACTAACTGGACTGGTATTGGTTACTACAGTGTTAAAATATCAACCTAAATTAATTTAATTTGATTATGCACTCATAAATATTTCCTGAACCAAAACCGTGACCTGATACAAACTGAACCAAGAGACATTAGAGTCGTTAAAACTTAAAACTCCTCAAATTAATAAGACACAGGAAGTGGCTGCTCACAGATTACATAATAAAAGCCTTCCTTTTATATAATGCTGACACTTAACTTTAAAACCGTGAACATAAGCACATAATCATTTTAAAGGGGACATATCATGAAAATCTGCCTTTTCCCGTGTGTAAGTGCTATAATCGGGTCCCGGTGCTTCTACCAACCCGGAAAACGTGTAAAGTGAAACCCAGTTGCTTTGTTCTGGTGAGTCTTTCACTGCAAGCATGTCAAAAAATAAGCCGATCAGATTTCGCTCTCCTTCTGACGTATGAAGAGGATCTTATTATAATATTACCGGCCCTTAATCTGCACGTTTACACACACCAGCCGACATATGGTTTCACAAGCGAAGACAGAGACCAGTTCTAACCAGTTCTGTTGTTGCTGAACACTATTCAGAGTCCCAGACTCAGATGAGACAAGAGAGCAGTGGATTCATTTTATTTTCAACGGAAATCCCCCAGAAACAACAACTACACAAACGTCTCCACTAACATTCAGAAACTTCCTGAGTCTCTCCGTAAGGCTGCACTCGCTCCTGGTTACTCTGGGATTCTGGATGAGGGAGATTTGCCTGTTTTGTTATTGCCAGAGTTTCTGAAGCTCCTGTAAAGACTCCGCCCTCTTCTGAATGGAGGCGGAGCTAAAGCTCATTTGCATTTAAAGGGACACACACAAAAACTGAGCGTTTTTGCTCACACCCTGAAAGGGGCAACTTTGACAAGCTATAATAAACGATCTGGTATTTTGAGCTGAAATTTCACAGACACATTCTGGGGACACCATAGATTTATATTACATCTTGTGAAAAGGGGCATAATATGTCACCTTTAAATGAAACGTAAAAGATTGTAAAGAAGAGAAATGGAAAGAGCATTTTCTCACGATGGCAGCGCGTCCTTGAGCTTCATGCGGGACACGTCGTCATACAGCGCGACCGACAGCACCTCCTCCATGGGGCAGATCAGCCCGTACTCCTCACAGCCGTTCTCGATCACCAGCGGGTCCGACTTGTGCGGGTCGAACATGATGTTATTGGGCGTTATGATCATCACTCCTCCAACAACACCCTGGAAGAAACCAGATCTCAGGAGTCTCAGTTAAAGCTTCCCTGCGTCACGAGGAGGGTTAAATTTGAACAATTCCAATTCCTAATTTCGATTCTAATAAGGTTAAAAAAAAAAACTTAGTTCTTATTCACATTTAGTCTTATTGCAAAACATTTAATTTAAGCTGAATATCATGAACAGAAAACGAACAGGCTAAAGAACACTTACACAAGGAACATTAGCCATAGAAAAACAACTAGCCTAACTAATATACATTTCAAGCATTATTAAAGACAAGTAAACACTCAGTAATTAAAAAAAGAACAAATAAAAAAAATTGCAACAAATAGAACAAAGATACGATTGATATAAACAGTGTTTTAAGATTGTCAGGTATTCAGGTACAGAAACTGTAATCAAATGTAAAATAACTGCACTTTATAAATAACATTTACATGACAAATATAGTTACAAAAGTTATTCAGTCAGAACGAGTTAATTTTCTCAGTCTTTTGTTGTTTGATTAGTGTTATTATAGAGACACACACACACACATACACACGCACGCACACGCACGACACACGCACGAACGCACACGCACGAACACACACGCACGAACACACACGCACGAACACACACGCACGAACACACACGCACGACACCCTTGCCTCATTTAGTATTTGTGGTTCTATGAATATGCAAACATTCAAGATATTTTAAGGCATGTAGAAATTTGTTTTCAAGGAAAAACATTTAAATTTGACATTTTGGTGATCAAAAATGAAAATAAAATTATTGACTACAGGGGAACTTGATTTATAAACTAATATAAATAAATGCATTAGAAATATTTTTCATTCCTATTTCATGTTAACTAATAAACAACACAAATGTTTCTATATTTTTTAATGGTTTTAGTTAAAGGTGCAGTATGTAACTTTTTCACTCTACTAAAGCATAAAAATACCATAATATGTTTGCATATATTGAGGAAACATGCTAAGTTCACACACTCGTTTCTCTGAAAAACACTTCTAGAGCCAGTTATTTTACTTTGAAATGTGTGTTTCCAAGCTGGAATGTGTGTTACTGTTTTGGTCTGTGATTCTGCATGTTGCGTCTCTCAAACTGGCGACCCGTGTGAGTGTCGAGTCTGAGGAGGCGGGAGAAACAACGATCTCCGATATTTTGAATTTGACTGCAGTTCCTATTCCCACCACTAGTTGTCATTCTTACAGACTGCACCTTTAACTATAATATGAGACTCAGTCGTGAACCGCATCATCGGACCCTCACCATGCCATCAGTGAAGTACTTGCAGCTCATCTTGATGAATTTGACGGTGGCCGGACTCTCGTCTTCAGAGAGAGGAGACGCTTCTCTGCGCACGGGCCTGCTCGATACACCGACCTGTCACACACACACACACACACACACACACGCACGCACACGCACGAACACACACACGAACACACACGCACGAACACACACGCACGAACACACACGCACGAACACACACGCACGAACACACACGCACGCACGCAGAAATGCAGACACACACGCACGCACGCACACACGAGACAGATAGAACAGAAACAGATTAGTCAGCAGAAACTCATTAATTATTCATGATGCTTATTATCACTGACACTGAAACTCCTGAATGCAGTGCACTGGAGATTTAAGCACTTCGTTTG
>NC_139980.1:34433164-34510664 GCF_963993115.1 Abramis brama
ATCTTTGATCACCAAAATTACATATTTAAAAGTTTTTTTCTTGAAAAAAAACTTCATAACTTAAAATATCTTGAATGTAACCCGACACCCTTGCCTCATTTAGTATGCGTGGTTCTATGAATATGCAAATGAGCCCCGCCTCCACTCACTCACTCAGCTCAGAGATCCACTGGTTGACGATCACACGTTGATCTGATTGGTTACAAGGTAGTTTGTGACGTCAGAAACACCAGCGATTTCAAAGCGTGTTTTTGAGACTGTCTTTGGTTCACTGCAGTTTTAAGGAGAAAATACTCAGCAATGGAGTCGACTTATGAATTTACACATGCTTTGTCTTAAAGCATATTAAACACACCACATAGACACATAAACAACATTAAAATCTTGAACTCCACTACAGGGGGACTTTAAATAAAGTAAGTTTAAAAACTACAATTACTAAATCTAAAACTGAAATAGACATATTACAAAAATAAACAATAATGACTTTAAAATGAAAACAGAAAATATAAAATATAAAAGCCATCACTCGTCCATATCAACACCCAGCTAAAGAATAACACTGTTGACACAAGCTTTAAAGACTCATAAAGCGCTGCTGTTTATGAAATGACGTCAGCCTGTGTAATGACTGAACACGAAAAACAATACGAGCGTCATTCATCACCGCTCCGCTCTGAAGCTAGAGACGTCCACACAACATCTACAGCAGTCACATGACCGAACACACACGCCATACCGGCCCGAAAACTCACTACGCAGCACTAAACACTACAGTACAAACAGTACATGGTCTTTAAAGGGGGTGTGTGTAAGAATTTACGTGCATTAAAGGGACAATGTGTAGGTTTTTAGGTATTTTATTATCTAAAATCAATATTTTTATTCATAAATATGTCCTCAATGGTATACAAATACCTCTGCTAATTATCTGACTTATCCTCGTAAATGAAGAATTTATTATCTTTATATACATGGGACGGGTAGGTCCATGGAGGCTTCCATGTAGTTCCGCCATCTTGAAAAACTATAATAGCAGAGAGGGACAAAAAGTACTAAGCCAACGCGTTTCCACAACGCGTTTTCGTTCAGAGCCAGCGTCACGTGACTGAAGCCAGCAGAAGCGGAGGAGCAGAGCAGTGAGAGGCGCTTGTCACTGCCCCGGCAAGTTTAAAAGGCTGCACTGCACGTTATTTATAATGGAGGACCATACAAATGCTGAGTCACAGGATAAGGAGTCCTCGTCGTCGAAAAAGTCCGAAATAGACCGTAAAAGGAATCGTGACCGGAGATTACAAAAAACAAGGGTTAATGTCGGGATAGCTAATGCAGGAGAAAGCTTTCAAAAGAGATGCTGAAGTTGCCTGCTTTCTTCTCGACAGGCAAGTCAATGTTACGGTCTTAACACTAGAAGTGCCAGAATTCCAGAACTACTAGAGCTGTTGCAAGCGGTCACATAGATTCCAAACTCTATATCTTTAATGATAAATACCCAATTGAGAGATTAATGCATTTATCGTATTAGGTCGGATATCTTTTAAAAACAAAACAACACCAAACTGTACATTTAAACAAGTTTAATTATACATTTATAAATAAATAATATCCGTAGATGTCCTGAACAAAATGACAGAGTAGCCTATGTTTCATGTTTCCACTGTTCGATCGCGCCCGCGCCCGCCTACACACACACACACCATATTACAGCATTGCAATCTTGACATTGCAGTCTGTTCATTATAGCCATAATAAAATAGTCAACCTAACATATAAAAATTCCACTGCTCAGTTTATATAGTCAGTAGCCTAGTACAATTCGTACCATTTTTGCGTGTGTGAAGAGGATTTTTCCGTCGATATTGGAACGTGAGTGAAGTACAAAGCCTATAATAAAGAATAGTTTACCATCCAAATACATTGCAAATGTTGAAACATTTTGATTCTAATTAGAGTTACGTGAGCCTAACGCAGCTTACTTTCACTTTCGCTTATAAAGTATTTCATTTTGGCTTGTTTATAGTTATTTTTTCATTCTTGTTCTGTTCTGAACATCATTACATTTAAATGATTTGTTGTTGAATATGTTTTGTGTATTTTTTTTACCACATTTTATTGTTGTGTATATTGGTATAGCCTATAATAATACCGCGGAATTCAGTGCGGTCAATATGACCGAAATAGGTAAATATGTTCATTTGTTTTTTTTTGCCTTATGTGTAATTTATATGAAAAACATTTTAAATGAAAATACAGACACTTTTAGGAAAAGTCAGGTACCGGCAGGATTTTATTTATTTTTTCAACAAAGTTATTGCAGATATAAAATTCAAAACGGTCAAAATGACCGCCATGGCACTTCTAGTGTTAATTACAAGCTTTTTTTTCATTGCTTGGTTGTGAACTTTATTATATAGACAGTAGAACATTTATAGTTAAAAGTTAAACAGGCTCTTTGATGAATAGCAGCTATTGAGTAAAGTAGAGAAGGCCCTAAAAACAAGGTTGTAAGTTTTGTTTGTTCAAAACTGTAACATTCGTTTGTTCGTTGTGTCAAGTTGCAGTTTGTTTGAAATAACAAACCAGTTCACCCGAAGGAAAACTTGATGAAGTGCTATTATAAGACATCCTGTCATAGCTTTTTGGTACATAACGGCTACTGTAGATGCAACACGCATTTGAAAATGTGAGGCGCTGGAGAGCACTATTTGTTTGAATGCAAAATACTATTTCACCGCTAGATGGGAGAAATTCCTACACAATGTCCCTTTAAGGCGAGACACTACAGGTGAATAGGGTAACATTTTTAACTAGCAGATATCACCATGAAACTTTCCCAGTTGATTACCTACGTTACGATGAGAAAAAAAATGTATTACAAGTTTTCTGTAATTTAATGTTTAAATATGCAAATTAGATAAAATCTAATTAAATATGCACTAATTTGCATATATTTAAAAAAACTAAATCTGAGTATTGGATAAAGCCAGGTTAAAAATTATTTTTTCATTGTGTTCACATATTAGATGGGAAAAAAATTACAGAGGGATTTATGAATATCTACTTTTGTTATCCTGTAAATCAGAATATACTGTCAATAGCCTTAAAAAAAAGATTTTCGCCATGTTTTTTGGAATAAAATGTTATATAAATCAGGCTAGGAATAATATATTTACAAATCCCTCTGTAAATGTCTTCATAATATAACTACTAGGTACAAGACTGGAAAGTTTGGTGTATATCGGTGCGACTGAAGTGGAGATTTCGGAGAGAAAAGTCATTTTGAGAAAACGGGCTTTAAAGATTTATCATCAGCCAATGAGATTGCACATTCAGCCCTTTTACTTTCACGATTGGTTGCTGATAAAAAGGAAATGACCATATTTGGATCCGACAGCACTGTACAGGAGAGAGAGAGCTTTCTAACGGTGTGTGTGATGACAGGGAGCAGACATGATGATTTACAACGCCAACTTTTGTTGAATTTATGAGAAATCTACAGACGCAAACAGACAAAGTGTAGTAAAATAAAGACCTAAATGTGTATTTCGGACTTTTTTCACCACAAGTCTGAAAGAAGACATGTTACTGAAGACAAACGAGACCTTCCTGGGTTATCTACAGGGCCATGAAGCGGTTCATGCGAAAACAGGCCAACATTTTAGAAACCAGTGAAAATTTACAATTCTCTATTGCAAATTTCGATACCACAGATACCACTAGCCTAACTAATATACATTTAAAACATTATTAAAGACAAGTAAACCGTCACTGATAAGATAAGAATGAATGTGACCCTTGACCACAAAACCAGTCTTTTTTGAAATTGAGATTTATATATCACCCGAAAGCTGAATAAATAAGCCTTCCATTGATGTATGGTTTAATAGAATATGACAAGAATTGTAGAAAACAAGAAATTGTTAATAGAATTGGACGGTCGAGATACGACTATTGAACATCTGGAATCTGAGGGTGCAAAATAATCGAAACATTGAGAAAATCTCCTTCAAAGTTGTTCATTTATGTTGGCGATTGTGCTGCATTCACTCACAAAAATATATTTTTTATATCTGTACGGTAGGAAATTTACTAAATATCTTCATGGAACATGATCTTTACTTAAAGGTAGGGTAGGTACGAGTTTTATAAAAAAACTTTTTTTCAAATTTGTTTAAACTGTCTTTATATACCAATACATAATTAAAATGTAAGTGCTCTGAAAAAGAGAGTTTAAAAATCGAGTGACTGTAGACCTTTTAATCTGCAATAAACACAGCTCATTATTTCCATCCGGGACGAAACAATTGATTGGTTTGGGCGACTGTCACTCACTCTCGCAACCATGGCTACCACCACTGTTGCTAGATCTGCCCATATGCGCGCGCACCCGTTTGATTTGAGGAGTGCAAGAGAGGCGCGGAACCTACGAAGAGTAAAATTATGGCAGAGAAAGAGCATTCAAAATTCAAAGCACCTGCATATGCAGTCAGCGAAGGCAAACAAGGCAAAAACTACTTCCTTGGACCCTGGTTGCCCACACTCTTGAACGACCTCCTCTGCTTCGCCCTCGACCCCGGACCTGTCCTCGAACTGACGATGCGGTACTTGTCACCGGAGTGTAACGTTAGTCCTCATCAGAGTCAACAATGTTTTCATCATGGAAACTCTTACATGCAAAACACCGTATATGTTATGAATCTTACACGAAATTCACCTTCATCACAGTTTAACTGATGGTAATGGAAAAACGTGTATCAATGCAACCTGTTTTTAGCTTTGCCTTATGAATATAGCTTGTTACCTATAGCCTAAATATAGCTCGTTACCGAATCAAACAAAATATATTTTAAACTTTACCAGTATCGATATGCTAGCTTGATAGTGAGTACTAAAAGCCATCTTATTTGTTTATATTTCTAGTGATAAAGTTAGGTATTTTATTACATGTGATTCTGACATGATGTCACTGCATGCACTGCGCTCCTTCCTCTGCACTCGTCTCAGGTAAATAAATAAGTAAATAAATGCGTCTTCCAGCTGAGCCTGAGCGTTTGGCGTCGCGCGTTCATGTGTTTTGGGGGCGTGGCTTTGGAAGGAGCCCAGAAGGGAGGGGGTGGAGTGAATGGAAATAATGAGCTGTGTTTACAACAGTCGTGAGAGGTCTACAGACACTCGATTTTTATACTCTCTTTTTCAGAGTACTTATATTTTAATTATGTATTGGTATATAAAGACAGTTTAAACAAATTTGGAATGTTTTTTTTTTTTTAGAAAAATCCTACCTACCCTACCTTTAATATCCTAATGATTTTTGGCATAAAAGAAAAATCGATAATTTTGACCCATGCAATGTATTGTTGGCTATTGCCTCAAATCCAGGATCCAGGGTCACAAATAATCAAATTACAAGCAAAAGCACAAATAAATACAATATAACAAAGATACTAGTGAAATAAACAGAGCTTTTCAGGTTTTTCAGGGATGTCTAACAGTAGTTTTCAGGTACAGACATTTAATAAAGCAAGCAAATATAAAATAAGTCTTCGCAGTAAATTAAACATCCTTGTTAATTAATCCTTATTAAAGTTACAAAAGTTATTCAGAGAACTGAGTGATTGTTCTTTGTCTTTTGTTGTTTGATTAACATTAAAAACACAGATGGCAGGAATATTAGGCTACTGTCACTTTAAGAGCGAATGCACAGATCTAATATACTGACACTGTTACACATGCGTTTACTTTCTCAGCTGTTTACGTTCACTGAAGACATAACCGACTATATTTATGAGGAAACTCGCAATTTTTTTGCATATTTTGTGTGGAAGTTGGTGGCTGCAGTTCACTTATAGGCCACCGGTGTCGCTATTAACAAGGTTTCTGAATTCTACCTAATTAGTGTGGTATTTATTAGCAATTGTGTTCTGATTGGTTTCTTACAGTCTCGTGTGAATGATCTGACCTTTATATTTTTTATCCCACACTCTCACAAGTCTGTACACAACATATCTGGTTTAGTTATGTAACTTCCTTAACAGACTAAATGTAACCTTTGATTGGGTGGTTAGAGTTCGTGTGTGTGTGTGTGTGTGTGCGTGTGTGTGCGTGTGCGTGTGTCTCTTCCTGTCTGTTCGACTCTGATAACTAACAGACTCACACTCATCTGGTGGTCACTTCCCGTGATCCTCACACACACACACACACACACACACACACACACACACACACACACACACACACACACACACACACACACACACACACACACACACACACATTACAGGAGCCGTATTCAAAATCTTGCATCAAAATGCAATAATTTGCTCCATAACTTGCTCCTTTCTGCTGTTGTAATTGAGTGGGGGACAAATAATTAATCAATAAAAATACAAATTAATTCTCACAATTAAATCAAAATCTTATCAATTAAATACAATTCCAAACTACACCAATTCCCACAGAATATTCTGTTTAATTCAGAAATACATAATTTTACTGAAGTCTTGTTTGTTTGTTTGCTTGTTTTTCATGACTATTTGTTTTGGCAAAATTTGATTTAAAAAAAAAATAGTTATTGCGATTGGAATTTAAAATTCAATTTGAATAAAAAAAATAAAAATAAAAATAAATATGATTATTATTATTATTATTATTATTATTATTAATAATAATAAATATAAATATATATATATATATATATATATATATATATATATATATATATATATATATATAGGCTGTACAATTTGGCCAACATTTTGTGATTATATATATCAATATGGCTATAGAATAATATAAATAAAAATATCAAAATTATTAAAAAACTAAATAAAAAAATATTACTACTGTAATATTTCACTTTAAAATAAAATAAAAATTAAGTATTTAAGAAAAATAATATTTAAATTTTTTTTATTTTACATTAAAAAAAGTTAAATTACAATGCTAATATTTATGGCAGCCTAAATTGAAGTTTTTTAATCACAGCCTTTGCAGTTTAATAATAAAGCCATTTCGCAATTTCACTTTTATTTTTGGATAAATCACGCAGTCCTCGTGAAAACTATACTTGAACTATTACAATTTAAAATAGAAACCAAATAAGAAGAACATCAAGACTAATTTTTCAACAACAACAAAAATATCTAAAATTATATTTGGATTGCTCGCATTAAAACGTGAAGTTCATCATGTCTGAATGTTTACCTGGTCTGTCGTTCTGGCCTCTCCTGGTTTCCTCAGGCTGATCCGCTTCCGCTTTCCTCTCCTGAGATCGTCCAATAGGAGCAGGTTCACTGATGACTAGCGTCTTGGATCCCACATCTGATTGGCTCTGCTCAGCATCCGCCTTTTCTGATTGGCTCTGCTTTGGCTGCCGTTTCTTCTTCAGCCTGCAAGACAATATACAGCTTCATCAGCATCAGTTCTGTCAAATCAGCAACAAAGAAACAACTGAAGGAGATAAAGTCCTTCCACAGACCCGTGACACTTTCCCTGGGTGACGTAACTGTGAATCTGTGGCGAGAGAGACTGCAGTGAGCGGAGCCAAGATGGCCGACAGCTCAGCATGGGTTTGTACATTTTGACATTATTTTTCTGACTAAATGAACATTAATTACAAATTCTAATTTCTGAATTCATTATATTTTGATTTGAAATACACTTTCAGATATACAGATGTGTTTGTAATGATTCTGAGGTGAAATAGACGGAGATTCACATGTGAACAGATCGACGGAGAAAGTGTGTGAGGAGAAACTAGAGAAGAGATTCTCTAATGGCGAATGACAGCGGCCGATCGATCAAACTGAGACACTCAAAGCTGGAAGACTCTGCTGCAATAACACACACACCTCAAACACACACACACACACACCTCAAACACTCGCACGCACACGCACACCTCATACACTCACACACACCTCAAACACTCGCACACACACACACACACACACCTCATACACTCGCACACACACCTCCTACACACACACACCTCAAACACTCGCACGCACGCACACACACACACCTCATACACTCGCACGCACACCTCCTACACACACACACACACCTCAAACACTCGCACGCACACCTCCTACACACACACACCTCAAACACTCGCACACACACACACACACACACACACCTCATACACTCGCACACACACCTCAAACACTCGCACACACACCTCAAACACTCGCACACACACCTCAAACACTCGCACACACACCTCATACACACACACACACACCTCATACACACACACACACACACCCTCGCACACACCTCAAACACTCGCACACACACTCACTCACGCACACACCTCAAACACTCGCACACACACTCACTCACACACACTCACGCACACTCACGCACACTCGCGCACACTCACGCACACACCTCATACACTCGCGCACACACCTCCTACACACACACACCTCAAACACTCGCACACACACACCTCATACACACACACTCACACACACTCACACTCACACTCACACTCACACTCACACTCACACTCACACTCACACACACTCACTCACACTCACTCACACTCACTCACACTCACTCACACTCACTCACACTCACTCACACTCACACACACTCACACACACTCACACACACTCACACACACTCACACACACACTCACACACTCACACACACACACACACACACACACACACACACACACACTCACACACCTCATACACACACACCTCAAACACTCGCACGCACACACACACACACACACACACACACACACACACTCCTCATACACAAACACACCTCAAACACTCGCACACACACACACCTCAAACACTCGCACGCACGCACACACACACACCTCAAACACTCGCTCGCACGAACACACTCGCACGCACACTTGCACTCATACACTCGCACACATTCTCGCACACAGTCTTACACAGACTCGCACACACACATACACACTCACGCGCACACTCATACACACACACAGTCTCACACACTCGCACACTCACTCAGACAAACAAGCACACACCTCATACACACACACCTCATACACACACACACACTCGCATGCACACACTCTCACACTCACACAAACACACGGAAGTCATAGGTCAGTATGGACACATTCCTCTGCCGAACTCATTTCCCATAATCATAAACGACAGGAAAGAGTGCAGCATTTCATCCAGAGAGACACACTGACAAACACACACTGACAAACACACATCACTGTCATTACACACACACACACACACTCTACAGGCATTAAATACTGAAAACACACACTGTTATTCATAGCATTTCTTAATATCCTGAATCAGCTTTTAGTTATATATGTTCAGTTTTCATTTCATTTTAACTTTAAGTTTTTCCATCTAATGTATACATTTTATTTTAGCTTCATTTCAATCGCTAACAGTATGTGTGTGTGTGTGTGTGTGTGCGTGTGTGTGTGTGTGATTTTTCCAGCTGTTTTCTGCTGCGTCAGATCAGATAGTAAAGCAACAGCTCGCTCTCCTGAACAACACACACCGTCAGACGTCCCTTACACACACACTCCACTTCAGTGTTTGAGGATTCAGCGCACGAGCAATAACAACTTCAGACGCATCAAACGCCTCTAATAACCGGAGCGCGTCGAACATTACCGTCAAACACGCTTCCTCTGAGGTCTGAGCGTCTGTGTCAGAATCATCCACATGTTCACAGTCACACGCCTGAACAAATCACATCATGACGTGTGGAGGAGCAATGAAAGATTATTCAGTAACTCTAACTTCAGTCAGGTCGCCACTCAAACCAAGAAGAGTCATGTGACGTGAACTACTTTCATCATATGTCAGTATAACAGACTTTCTCGTCGGCTTGACGCATTTACTGCATGTTTTTATCTTAAACATTGAAGCTACATTCACTGGAATCAAACATATGATCTACTTTTGTGTTTTAACTAGGAGAAATAGAAAGTCATAAAGGTTTGTATGGAAGCCCGTTTACGGCACCTAAAACTAAACATGCTCTGGTAAATCATAATGACATAAAAGCAATAATTATGTAATAATTATTACATTAAAAAATTTTATAATCATGACTTTTTGTGTCATTTCGACTTTGACAATTGTGTATTTTTTTGTCATAATTTCAACTTTTTGTCAAAAATATGACTTCCGATCAACTATTCATGCCATAATTATAACTTATGTCATAATCGATTTTTGCCAAATAATTTTGTCTTTTTATATCAATAATAGCTTTTATCTCATAGTTTTGTCTTTTTATGTCATAATAAAAAGACTTTTCTCTCATAGCTGTGTCATATCTATGGCTTTTATCTTATAATTTTTTATTTCTATATCATAATTATAATGCTTTTCTCATAAGTGAATTTTGTCATAAATATGATGCTTATCATATGTCGCACATATATTTTGTATCAAAATTATGACGTTTTTCTTATAATTTTGACCTTTTACGTCATTATTGAATTTTCTCTCAGTTTTGACATTTTATGTCATAATTATGGCTTTTATCTAATAATTTAGTCTTTTTATGTTTAGTTTTCGACTTTATGACATAATATTGGCTTTTACTTAAATTTTCCTCATAGTTTTGACTTTTTATGTCATAATTATGATGCTTATCATATGTCACACATATTTTATTCTTATTATGATGTAGTATCTCATAATTTAGATTTTTGTATCATAATTATGAATTTTCTCACTTTCAGCTTTTTATGACAAAGGCTTTTATCATTGGCTTCTCATAATTTTGGCTTTTTGTCCTACTTTTTTCCTCATAGTTTCGACTCTTTATGTCATAATGATTTACCAAAGCATAATTTTTTTCTTCTAACGTGGCATAAATTTGCCTTCATTAGTCTGGAGAGTCATTCGGGTGAGCAAAATAGTAACAGAATGCTATTTTTTCACACCAGCAACAATATTTACAGCAAAATCAGTTCTCAAGCCGGTAGTACCAACCAAAAGAAAGTTATTAATTCCTCTTTTAGCACTATCACCATTTCCAGCTGTTTTCTGCTTGGCTCTCACTTCCCGTCACATGTTTCCTGTGTAAATCTGCTCGTCTGACAAGTGCTATTTCATCTCACCTGGCAAAGTATCCAGTCCTCTTCTCTGTCTTCTCCATTACAGAGCCGGAATCACAGCAACTCCTTCCAGGCCAGAATCGGGATCTCAACGTTGCCTGAGCGTTCCTGTCTTCACAAACACACAGAAAGCAGAATATCGGCCCCTTAATATGTCGGCCCTTATCTGTAGTCGTGGGTCAATGGGTCACACACAGGTTGCTGCAACAAACCCAGTGACACAAACATCAGCTCCGAGTGGGAAAACTGTCGATTCAGACCGGATCAGGAGAGGTTGAGCTTGTTTTTTCAGGGTGAAGCCATTAAATCACCACTGATGGCAATCTTTATAGTTAAGACACTCATTATTGTTCAAAATCAACAAAGCCAGTGTTTGATTTGAGATAAGCAGTGATTAGATTGAGCCTGAACATCTGATTACTGACTGACATCTCAAATCAATCTGCTTGGGTAACATGACAGGGGTTAAACTCACAATCCCATTTAATAGAGAGTGAAACTCACGTTAAGCACGTAATTTTACGCGCATGCATGCAAAATGACGTCACGTGCATCACGTAACAGCTGATAGCCGCCTATACATACATACATACACACAAACACACACATATATACATATACACACACACACACACACACATACATATACATATATATATATATATATATATATATATATAATATGCATAACACAGGAAATTCACGCACAGAAGACAATATCATAAGCATGCATTAAAATTAACCATTTTTAAAGGATGACATCATGCATAACCTTATTTATCTTGATCGACGTATAGGCCAAATGCTGTATATTTGTATTATATTTCTATTGTATGCATTTGAAACGCGGTCCTGCCATGCATATTACATGCAAACATAAGTATTAAACACATTCGTGTGGTCCTGCGGGAATTGCACGCGCATGTTTAAAGGAACAACAACCCACCTAAACAAACACTACATCCCTGAGGATCCAGCAGCTCCTGCTCCCTCTTCACTTCATGCCCTCGTCGATCATATAAACGCGCTTCTTCTTCGTGTAGATGTAAATGAGAATGCACTATTGTTGATATAAACACGCACACATGCAGTCCAGGCTAACAGGCTAAAGCTAAAGGAATTAAAGTCCTTCCATATAAAGATTCGAAGCGGATTCCGGTTGTTTCTTGTTGTATTTCTGTCACACCAACACCTGCTCTCGGGACTTTGACCCGTTTTATCGCGAGGCAATCAGCAAAAACGCTTGATGTGCGTGTTTGGGTTTGCAAATAGAATTATTTATGTATTCATATCAAAATTTAAATGTAGATTTTCTCATAGGTCGAAGTCCTCTCATGCCACGCCCATTTTCCCATGTGATTGACAGGAAAAGCGGAAACGCCCCTTCCCCCTTTAACTCCAGGCCAGATGCTGTATTAACTGTGTGTGTGTGTGTGTGTGTTTTACAGTGACTTGTACATCACAGGTCTCCATAAAATCGTTTTGTATTTTTTTTTTACATCATTTTATATAGTAGCCTATTTTATTTTGGTGCAATTGTACTGCTGTGTTTTATTTTATATTTTATTTTTGTTCTTTTTTAGCAACATATAAACAAGTATATTAACATCCAAAATATTAAAGCATTGTTTTGGGCAACAAAAACGGCAATTAATGAAATATATAAAATTACAACACCTGAAACAAGTGTGACAACTTGCCCCAACCTATAATACTCTTGTCATGAGCTCACAGTTCTGAAGTTAATAAATGTTTGTAATTCGTGAATGATTTGGTGTACAGATCTAAGGCTGGTCTGTTTTTAAAGAAGACATTCAGCAGATTAAAAAAGAAAATGAAAGTGTAAGTGTGGATGTTATTATAGAAGCTTAAGTTTATTTTAAAGCAAATGTAATGAGCTAAACTTTTTTATTTTATACAAAATACATATTTTATACAATAACCTGGACTCTAAACTTACTAGAACATCAACAAAGTTTTGTTCCGAATTTGAATTTGATATCACAAAAAATGAGCCGCTAAAAGGCTTTAATACACAGTTCCTCGGGTCGAATGATTGAAGTATGTGAACAAACCAGTTTCTGCACCGCATGTCTGACACACAGCTAGAGAAACGAGCTCTTGTGCCACTGAAGTTTTGACCTGCATATCATTTGTTTTGAATATTAAAAATGAAAGCGTGTGAAGCGTTGGTTGAGTTTGGTTGGTGTGTCACGTGCTGGGACTGAACTGGCACAATCTAGATCTTACATGTGGGATTTATGAAGGCCACGTCCTCATTGACGTGCTGTATAATAAACACACACTCAATATGAACATATTCATGAATAGCCTATTTGATATGCATTTAAACATATCAAATATTAAGGTCCCCCTTGTGCTGAAAATCCAGCTTTTAATGTTGTTTATGTGTCTATGTGGTGTTTTTAATATGCTTTAAGACAAACCATGTGTAAATTCATAAGTCGACTCCATTGCTGAGTATTTTCTCCTTAAAACTGCAGTGAACCAAAGACAGTCTCAAAAACACGCTTTGAAATCGCTGGTGTTTCTGACGTCACGAACTACCTTGTAACCAATCAGATCAACGTGTGATCGTCAACCAGTGGATCTCTGAGCTGAGTGAGTGAGTGGAGGCGGGGCTCATTTGCATATTCATAGAACCGCGCATACTAAATGAGGCAAGGGTGTCGAGTTACATTCAAGATATTTTAAGACATGAAGAAATTTTTTCAAGGAAAAAAACGTTTAAATATGTAATTTTGGTGATTAAAGATGAGTTTTAAGGGATAAAATGATTGACTACAGGGGGACTTTAAGGAGAAATGTCTTAACCTCCTTTTTGAACATAGACGTGAAAACGCACTTAAATACAAACTTAAACAGTTGTAATTCATGAATGTTGAGTTTAGACCAGCGTTCACCAATCTCTGTCCTGGAGGGCCGCTGTCCGCAGAGTTTAGCTCCAACACACCTGCTTGAAAGTTTCTAGTATGCCTAGTGAGACCTTGATTAGCTGGTTCAGGTGTGTTTAATTGGGGTTGGAGCTAAACTCTGCAGGACAGCGGCCCTCCAGGACCGAGATTGGTGAACCCTGGTTTAGACCTACGGTTGGTCTCTTTTAAAAAAGACACTTCAAAATGTTCCTAAAGTGAAAGAACTTCTAAAAATGAGAATGCTATAGAAGTTTCAGTTTATTACAAAGCAAATGTAAACATTTTTTATATTAATTATATTACATTTCATTTGTTGTTGTTTTTTGTTTTGTTTTTACAAAAACAACAAATTGGACTCTAAATCAATCAAATCAAAGCCATATGTCTAACCAAGTTGTTCCAAATTTGAAGTTGATATCACTAAAACTGAGTTTGCTGTGGTTTTGTTCAGGCGCAGTACCACAAACAGCCACCGGGTGAAACACAATCCACATTCTCATTGTTAATTATTCTCAGTTCAGATCACTGTAATACTATGTAGTGAACATCATCAAAAATTAAAGGCTGTACAATAAACATTACCATAATATAAAATGTAAATGATATGTCTTTATTTTTTCACATTATCGTAACTGCTTTTAATCAATTGTTGTGTATTATTTTAGAATGCATTAAGCATGAGACACAGACACAGTTTTATTTCCGTCTCTGGTCTCCGGTGAAGTGATGATGTAAAAGCCGGTTCAGAGCTGAGGAACACCAGCCACCATCTCACTCTCAATGCCACACTCGTCTCGGCCCCGCAGGATCTTAAAATACCCTGCCAAAGACAAAACAAGAACCATCCCTGCAGGTCACATCTCACATTTACATGAATAAAATTCTGAAATTATTATAAATGATAATTATTACATATTAATAAAAAATTAATAAAAATAAAATAAATAAATTAAAAAAAATATATATATATAAAAAAAAAAAAAAAAAAAATATATATATATATATATATATATATATATATATATATATATATATATATATATATATATATATATATATATATATATATATATATATATATAATATTATAATTTCCACAATATTTAATATCAGAAACTAGTTTGTTAAAATATAATTATTCTACACATTATTATAATAAAGATGCAGCAGTGTGCATCATCATCATCATGAGTCCGGCGCTGATCCGGTTTGTGTCCGGCTCAGTCTCACCGTTGTCTCCCCAGTCGGTGTTCCAGGAGTTGGCCACGAGCCAGAACGGCGTTCCCTTCTCCTCTCCCCAGCCCAGGATCTTCACCGCATGGCCTCCCAGGGCAGACCCGGTCACGTGCTGGTACACACCTGAGAGATCAACACAAGCACTGAGAAGCTCTGCAGATGATGGCTAAAAACATGAAACGGATAGTTCACCCAAAAATGAACATTAGCCCGGGATTTACTCTCCCTAAAGTCATCCTAGGTGTGTATGACATTATTCTGTCAGACGAATACAATCAGAGTTATATTAAAAATGTCCTGGCTCTTCTTTCCAAGCTTTATAATGGCAGTGAATGACTGTTTCTGTTTTGAAGTCCATAAAAGAGCATCTATCCATGATAAAAGTGCATCTATTCATCATAAAAGTGCATCTGTCCATCATAAAAGTACATCTATCCATCATAAAAGTGCATCTATCCATGATAAAAGTGCATCTATCCATGATAAAAGTGCATCTATCCATCATAAAAGTGCATCTGTCCATCATAAAAGTGCATCTGTCCATCATAAAAGTACATCTATCCATCATAAAAGTGCATCTATCCATGATAAAAGTGCATCTATCCATGATAAAAGTGCATCTATCCATCATAAAAGTGCATCTGTCCATCATAAAAGTGCATCTGTCCATCATAAAAGTGCATCTATCCATCATAAAAGTGCATCTGTCCATCATAAAAGTACATCTATCCATGATAAGTGCATCTGTCCATCATAAAAGTGCATCTGTCCATGATAAAAGTGCATCTATCCATCATAAAAGTACATCTATCCATCATAAAAGTGCATCTATCCATGATAAAAGTACATCTATCCATCATAAAAGTGCATCTATCCATCATAAAAGTGCATCTGTCCATCATAAAAGTGCATCTATCCATCATAAAAGTACATCTATCCATCATAAAAGTGCATCTATCCATGATAAAAGTGCATCTATCCATGATAAAAGTGCATCTATCCATGATAAAAATACATCTATCCATCATAAAAGTGCATCTATCCATCATAAAAGTGCATCTGTCCATCATAAAAGTGCATCTATCCATGATAAGTGCATCTGTCCATCATAAAAGTGCATCTGTCCATGATAAAAGTGCATCTGTCCATCATAAAAGTGCATCTGTCCATGATAAAAGTGCATCTATCCATCATAAAAGTACATCTATCCATCATAAAAGTGCATCTATCCATGATAAAAGTACATCTATCCATCATAAAAGTGCATCTATCCATCATAAAAGTGCATCTGTCCATCATAAAAGTTCATCTATCCATCATAAAAGTACATCTATCCATCATAAAAGTGCATCTATCCATGATAAAAGTGCATCTATCCATGATAAAAGTGCATCTATCCATGATAAAAGTACATCTATCCATCATAAAAGTGCATCTATCCATCATAAAAGTGCATCTATCCATGATAAAAGTGCATCTGTCCATCATAAAAGTGCATCTATCCATCATAAAAGTACATCTATCCATCATAAAAGTGCATCTATCCATGATAAAAGTACATCTATCCATCATAAAAGTGCATCTATCCATCATAAAAGTGCATCTATCCATCATAAAAGTGCATCTGTCCATCATAAAAGTGCATCTGTCCATCATAAAAGTACATCTATCCATCATAAAAGTGCATCTATCCATCATAAAAGTGCATCTATCCATCATAAAAGTGCATCTGTCCATCATAAAAGTGCATCTATCCATCATAAAAGTACATCTATCCATCATAAAAGTGCATCTATCCATGATAAAAGTACATCTATCCATCATAAAAGTGCATCTATCCATCATAAAAGTGCATCTGTCCATCATAAAAGTGCATCTGTCCATCATAAAAGTACATCTATCCATCATAAAAGTGCATCTATCCATGATAAAAGTGCATCTATCCATCATAAAAGTGCATCTATCCATCATAAAAGTGCATCTGTCCATCATAAAAGTGCATCTGTCCATCATAAAAGTGCATCTGTCCATGATAAGTGCATCTGTCCATCATAAAAGTGCATCTGTCCATCATAAAAGTGCATCTATCCATCATAAAAGTGCATCTATCCATCATAAAAGTGCACTTTTATGGAGTTCACAACAGAAACAGTCATTCACTGCCATTATAAAGCTTGGAAGAGCCAGGACATTTTTTAATATAACTCTGATTGTGTTCGTCTGACAGAAGAATGCCATATACACCTAGGATGACTTGAGGGAGAGTAAATCATGGGCTAATGTTCATATTTGTGTGAACTATCCCTTTAAAGCGTGTTTCTGACCTGTCTTGTAGAGCAGGAAGTCCTCATAGACGGTGAAGGCCGCTTCCACCGGGCCGTTATTGTAAAGTTCAGTCATGATCTGCTTGGGGTCCGAGGGAAGGTTGTACGCTTTATAGCCTGCAGGGGGCGACGGAGTCAGTCAGAGTTACAGAGACTAGAGACAGAGCATGAAGCAGCAGAAACTCACCGAAGTGTTTGTCGTGTGTGTAGGGGACGCTGTACTGCGGGATACAGGCGGCGTCACACTGCGGTGTGTGTTGCTCTCCTGAACACGGCGGACGCGTGCCGTTCACATGATGCTCACAGGGGGCGATGCTGTAGGGTCTGCAGCCTAGACGTGAGCAGAAAGACCTCATTTACTTTATTAGTAATATTATTTTTATTTTAATATTTTATTTTATTGTATTTATTTGAAAGTGTTTTATTTGATTAAAAATGTATTTGAACATTTAATTGTATTATTTAATTTTAATGTTTTATTTTATTATTTTGTTATATTTTTATTTATTTTAATATGTATTTATTTTATTGTAATGCATTATTTATTTAATTATAAAAAAGTTTAATTTAATTAATTTTATATTTATTTTAATATTCTATAATTTTATTCATTGTTATGTCTTATCAATTTTATTGTATTTTATTATTTATTTTATTTTGTTTGTTTTTATTTTATTATTTTGTTTAATTTTAATATTTTGTTATTTTATTTTACTATTCTTGTTTATTTCAAAGTTTAATTTAATTAATTAATTTTCTATTTATTTTAATATTTTTTTCTTTTATTATGTTTGTTTAATTTTAATATTTTTTATTTATTGTTATATTTTATTGTATTATTTTTGTTTAATTTTAATTAATTAATTAAATGTTTGGCATTTTATTATTTATTTAATATTTTGTTTAATTTTAATATTTTGTTATTTTATTTATTATTTTTGTTTGTTGTAAAGTTACATTTTTAATATATATATTTTTTTATTTATTTCAATATTCTGTTAAACCATATTATTGTACCAAAGTTTCACAGTTTTATAGGCTACCTGTGAACACAAAAGGAGATATTTATCATAATGTTCATGCCACCGTACTAGATGATGTTATTGCAGATTTGACAAATGAAACTGTAATGTAAAACTAACGTAAATCCAGCAGAATGAAGTTGATGAGCCTCTGTACAGTTATTCTTCATTATTATACTGTAAAGATCCAGACTCACCCACGTTGGATCCATAAAGTCCTCCGGTCACCAGGCCGGATTTAGTCCAGTAAACCCACGCTTCTGCCGGATAACCTCCAGAACACCTGAGAATCAGCACAGATGTTACAGATGTTTCTACTCAGATGTTCCCGAAAAGCCCCGTTCACACCACAAACCATAACTATAACTATAACTATAACCATAACCATGACTATAACTATGACTATAACTATGACTATGACTATAACTATAGCTATAACCATAACCATGACTATAACTATAACCTATAACTATAACCTATAACTATAACTATGACTATGACTATAACCTATAGCTATAACCATAACCATGACTATAACTATAACCTATAACTATAACTATGACTATAACTATGACTATAACTATGACTATGACTATGACTATGACCATAACCTATAACTATAACCTATAACCATAACCTATAACTATAACTATAACTATGACTATAACTATGACTATGACTATGACTATGACCATAACCTATAACTATAACCTATAACTATAACTATGACTATGACTATAAATATAACCTATAACTATAACCTATAACTATGACTATGACCATAACCATGACTATAACTATAACCTATAACTATAACTATAACCTATAACTATAACTATAACTATGACTATGACTATGACCATAACCTATAACTATAACCTATAACCATAACCTATAACTATAACTATAACTATGACTATAACTATGACTATGACTATGACCATAACCTATAACTATAACCTATAACTATAACTATGACTATGACTATGACTATAAATATAACCTATAACTATGACTATGACCATAACCATGACTATAACTATAACCTATAACTATAACTATAACCTATAACTATAACTATAACTATGACTATGACTATGACCATAACCTATAACTATAACCTATAACCATAACCTATAACTATAACTATAACTATGACTATAACTATGACTATGACTATGACCATAACCTATAACTATAACCTATAACTATAACTATGACTATGACTATGACTATAAATATAACCTATAACTATGACTATGACCATAACCATGACTATAACTATAACCTATAACTATAACTATAACCTATAACTATAACTATAACTATGACTATGACTATGACCATAACCTATAACTATAACCTATAACCATAACCTATAACTATAACTATAACTATGACTATAACTATGACTATGACTATGACTATGACCATAACCTATAACTATAACCTATAACTATAACTATGACTATGACTATGACTATAAATATAACCTATAACTATGACTATGACCATAACCATGACTATAACTATAACCTATAACTATAACTATAACCTATAACTATAACTATAACTATGACTATGACTATGACTATAACCTATAACTATAACTATAACTATAACTATAACTATAACTATGACTATGACTATAACTATAGCTATAACCATAACCATGACTATAACTATAACCTATAACTATGACTATGACTATAACTATGACTATGACTATGACTATAACCTATAACTATAACTATAACCTATAACTATGGCTGACTATAACTATGACTATGACTATGACTATAACTATAACCTATAACTATAACTATGACTATAACTATAACTATGACTATGACTATAACCTATAACTATGACTATGACTATGACTATAACCTATAACTATGACTATGACTATAACCTATGACTATGACTATGACTATGACTATAACTATAACCTATAACTATGACTATGACTATGACTATAACTATAACTATAACTATAACTATAACTATGACTATGACTATGACTATAACTATAACCTATAGCTATAACCATAACCATAACCAGGGTTTGAAATTAACTTTTTCACTCACCGGCCAATTTGGCCTCTACATTTTTAAGTTACCGGCCATTCAGAACTTCAACTAGCCAAAATTAAATAAACCAGATTAACTACATTACAGTTTATAATTTCATATTAATTTCTTATTCAAACAAAATCCTGTCATCCAGCATCTCCTCCATCCTCATCCTCATCCTCATCCTCATCATCAAACATGTGTTTTAGATGGACAGATTAATACAGGACAAAGAACATAAAACTTGTAGGATGCTGGAAAATAACAGTCTTTCTGTTCACCAAATGTGTTTTAATCTTCGCTGTTGCTTCAATGCAAATGAACAAGCGCTGTTATTTGTTGTGTAGTGAAGTGTGTGTTCAAGTAAGCCAGATATGAGCAGATTCTGTGCAATACGCTGTATTTAATATATCATGATGACTCACGAGTATTTGCGCTGAATCTGTGCAGATTTGACGACATGAACTTCCCCAGCAAAGCGAGTAAACAGAAGTAACTCGCCAAACTGGCTCGTGATTTAACAGTGTTTCCCTCTGCAGTTGACGGGTGTTCATTTCAAACCCTGACTATAACTATAACCATATTTATAACCATGACTACAGCTGTTGAACGATGTGTGTGTTGCTGAGGACACACACCCGAAGCCGCACTCCTCACAGCAGGACAGCAGATCCTCAGCCGAGATCTCCACCGAAACCTTTCCTTTACTGTGGATGCAGATGCGGTCAGAGATGGCTTCCGCCGCACCGAACGCCTGCGCACACACAACATACATCACTACAGAAATAACACAGAGGAATAATGGCATTGCACTACAATACAGAAATGAGTGAGAAATAAGAAAAAGAGAGAAAAAGTCACGCAAAAAGTAGTGCGTTACATTACTTTTGCGTTACTTTTTCTCACCTGGGCTGGGCTTGTTTGTTTGTTTTTTAATAACAAGATAAAAAGTTCTATTTTTGGCAAATATTAAGGCCCTTTCACACCAAAAGTGAAGTGAATAATCCTCAGGCTGAAGGAAACGCATGTTTACTCCTGTACAGTAGAGGGCGCCACTCAAACTAACCTCTTATTTCTAAATCTAATCTAAAGTAATTTTTTCTTATTATTATGGTTGAATTAGATTATTGAAGGTCAGCAGCAAAGACATTGGTTAATAAAGTGAGATTAAATACATAAAGTATATTTGTGTAATTTAATATAGTTAATTAAAAAAGTTTTGCGTAAAATTCTGAGATTGCATTTTACTGTTTTTATTCATTTTGAGGAATACTGAATGTTTTCTGTGTGCAAGTGAGATGAGCAAATGCATGTTCACATTTAGTCTAGAACTACAATAACCATCATGTTTACACACACACACACACACGCGCGCACACGCACACACACACAACACCTCCTCACTTTATTTCTCTCAACATGAGCTGTCAGTCAATAAATGTGAAAAAGTAACTCGAAATCTTGAGTTATCTCCAAATATTTTGACTTTATTCTCAAAATATTTCGACTTTAATCTCGAAATATTTGTACTTTAATCTCTAAGATTTTGACTTTAATCTTGAAATATTTCGAATTTAATCTTTAGCGTTTTTTTTCAGTGTGGATGAGAAACTTTTGAAAAACGCCTGAAAAAAATGTTTTTAAACGAGAGCGTTTTTAAACAAATGTATGTTATCAAATGTATCCGGATTAATGTATACGTAGCCTCTCACACACACACACACACACACTCACACACACACACACACACACGTGTACGAGTGTTTACCCAGCAGGAGCCGCAGGACCCCTGATCCCGGATCTGCCCGAGGCTTTTACAGTACGGCCACTCGGCCCGCGGGTCGAAACTGTCCGGAAGATTCACGTCGACGGCGTGTTTCACCCTGCAGACGCAGAAAACACACACACACACACACTTTTTATTCAGATATTAAACCCTTTCAAACCACTTTCGGTAACACTTTATTTTACAGTGTCCTTGTTGCATATGTTACATGTACTTACCGTAGTAATAACAGTAAATTATGCATAATTACATGCAACTAACCCTCAACCAAACCCTAATCCTACCCTAACCCTATAGTAAGTACATGGTGTTTATTAATATTACTCAGTACTCAAATATATAATTACACTGTAACAATGACACCTTAAAATAAAGTGTAACCCCACTTTCCAAAAAAACATTGTACTTTTTTTTGTGGTTTGTCTGATAATCCTGGCATTGTTTGTTTCGAATACTGTTGGTTCTTTGACTTAATGCTTTTGTTCGCTTTGGATAAATGCATAAATGTAGATGTAATTACGAAAATATGTTTTAAATAAAGAAAATCAAGCCCATTTTTAAGAGCATTTTTTCATTGTGACATTATTATTTTGCATTTACAATTTAACCCCCTAAATTCTCATTTTTATTTCATGTTCTGCACTTTGTCATTACTTCTCATTGTTACTTATGTATTTATTGTAAAGCAATTTTGTCATTATTTCTCATTTATTTATTGTAGGGATGCACAATATATATCGGCCACCATATCGGTATCGGCTGATACATGTTCTATTTGATGTTATTGTTATCGGTCCGATAAAATTTTGCCGATATATTAAATCCGATAAATAATGTATTATTTCCTCCAGCTGAGACTCTTCAGATGCGACTGTTCAACATGATGGTTTTGAATTGCTTGAAATATGATTGAAATCACTTTGAAAAAGGAAAATATGTTTAATGCAACAAGTCTCATAAGAGCAAATCTGTCATCAAATTATAATGAGAATGATGGCTTTTATTTGTGAGACATTTGTTTTTGTAACCAGGCTCTCAAAAATCATATAAAATTTTTGATTTAGATTTATCGGTCAATATATCGGTTTTAAAATATAAAGAATTATCGGTTATCGGCCAAAATTTTCATATCGGTGCATCTCTAATTTATTTTAGTGCAATTTGTCATTATTTCTCATTGTTATTTTTTTATTTGTATTTATTTATTTAATTTAGTGCAATTTTTGTCATTATTTCTTGTTTTTATTTATTTAATGTAGTGCAATTTTTGTCATTATTTCTCATTATTGTTATTTATTTATATACCATAGTGCAATTTTTTTAATCATTTTATAAATCATTGTTCTCATTTATTTTATGCAGTGCAATATTTGTCATTTCTCATTGTTATTTATTTATATTATTGTTTTGCAAATCAGCATAAATTAAAGTTTGTACAATAAATATTGCCATAATATATTAGTACTTTAAATTTAAATTATAATGAGAATTTAGTTTTTAATGATTTGTTTAATTAGTCTATTAATGCATTTTATTTTAGAACGCATTAACCATGTCAGTGAGATACAGATTCAGCTTTATTTCCATTAAAATGACTGTGTGTAAAACTCACAAATGTATACAAATGCAAATGTTAACACAACTTTACACACATGCATGTGGCAGATGCTTTTCAACCCACAGAACTTTAAATAAACACAGATCAAAGAACTTTAGCATGCAGATTAATTGCATTTATTGCTGTTTTATGACAGAATTCATTTCTTGAAGTGATGCTAAATTATAAATTGGTCTTGTTTGTCCTCAGTTTTAGACTCACGTGTCAGGCAGTCGGGGGCCGTTCATCAGGGTCCCACAGAGGGACTTCAGAAATCCTGACGGAACATTCTGGAAATTCACACCCGCCTGAGAAGAAACGAAAGAGGAAGACAGAAGAGAGAAGAGAGAAGAGAGAAGACATAAGAGAGAAGAGAGAAGAGAGAAGGATAAACAGGTGCATCAGTCCTTCAAACAGAGCAGAAAAACCAAACCCCTCCTACCATCCACGTGGTCTGGGCCGTGTTGATGATGTTGATCATGTCATGTGACTGTGGGCGGCCACAGGTGACTGACAGCAGAGCACACACACACACGACACACACACGCCACATCCTGAGGAAATACAGCAGAGTTATTACGGTCACTGCCACAGATGTGGGGTGATATTAGCATTTAATATTAAATATATATAAAAATACAATATTAATTAAAAATATAAAGCTTATTTAAATTAGATCACACAAATAAAACACATATAAAATACTTGTTTTAATTTCTTCTAAAACTTGTTTTAATTTCATTGTAATATTTGATTAACCATGATTGTAATTTTTATGTGAATAAAAATGTCAAAATAAGACTAATGAAAAATTAAGACATTATTACTTAAAAATATAAAATATTTAAATTACATAAAATTTAAATATAACACATAAAATATTTTATTAAAAATTGTTACAATTTCATTGCAATATTTTATTAACCATGTCTGTAATATTCATGTGAATAAAAAATGAAGACTATTCATAATTAAAATTATAAAATATATTTAAATGAGAATCCAAATGAAAAATAAATGTAAAATTATTCTGAATTTTTTAAATAAAAACTTGTTACAATTTCATTGCAATATTTGATTAAGACATTATTAAAGAAATATATAAAACATTTAAATTACACACAATCTTTAAACCTAGTTACAATCTAAATTAAAATACAAAACAAAATCATTATGATTTTTTTTCATTAAAATTTGTCACATTTTCATTGCAATACAATATGTGAATAAAAGACTAAGAAAATATATTTAAATTTGATTACATTTAAATAAATACATATAATTATATATTTTATTAACACTATCTAGTCTATAAAAGTTCTAAACAATTATGCTACACTTACATAAAAACATCTCAGATAAAATTTCAAAACATTTCGTGCAACATTATTTTTCAAGATACTAATATTGTAAGAACAGAGTTTACCTGAGCATCAGATTCTGTTCCTCTGTCTCTCAAGCTGAAGATTCACCAAAGCCACAAGATGTGAGATTCACTCAGTTAAAGCCCCGGTTCAGTAAAACATCATGTGAGCGAGGGTCAGGTGCTCTAACAGCCGTCATGAGACAAGCAAAGGTCTAAAGCAGAGAAAGTGTTTACGTCTGCAGGTGCAACATCACACACACATCTCCACAACACTCAGACATGCATCAATGAAGCAAATGAGACATTCATTTATTTAATATCTCTAAATTTATTTACAAACCAAACTCCCACATTACATAGCAATGCTAAATACACCGAATGTTGGTATGTACAGTTCTTACGAGCTTTTCCACATAAAAGCTGTATATTAAGGACACTTCACAGTCACATGTTTTGGTTCGTTGCTTCGTTCGCAGTGACTGAATGAATATTCAAACTGACCCACTGAAAAATGGACCAATTCATGTGCAAAACCATCCAAACACACGATCTCACTCTTCAAAACCACTTCAAACCTGTCAAAACCACGTCTGGGTCACTTTCACCCCATAATCCAGAGGGGAAAAAAGTCTTTAAGACTGACATTATATTCATCATTATTATTATTTTATTCATTTGTTTTATTTTATTTCATATAAATCCAACAACTGAGAAAATCAGCACTGAGAAATTGTGCAATGAAAATAATGCATTATAATACTTTACAATGCAACAAAATATAATAGTCCAAAAATTAGGCTTTTTTCTTCGATTTTGTGGTGAAATATGATGGGTTTTGTGCGATGAAGGGTTTTAATCGTCAGAATGCGACCGCTTGAAAGTCTGCATGTAATTAAAACAAAACCAATCTGTCTAAATGACAGATTATGAATTTTATAATCGCAATGAAAATGTTTTTCTGCCCGTGAGCTTGACGTTTAGGATGGTCTGATGGAACAAGCAAAAAAAACCACAGGAAATCAACAAAATCCTCAGTGTCACAGAAATCACACACTCGAGAGTCTCAAATGCATAATAATGTCCGTTAGAGATGCGTTTACTGCAACCGGATGAATCTCAAGAATCTGCAGGTCATATTTCATCCCAAAAACAGATGAAAAAACACAGACATTATATATTTAAGCTATACATGACCATTTATACAAATCTTACTATACATGTATGTTATAAAATATATATATGCATGGTCATATATATGGCTTAAATATATACAATCCGTTATTTTTCCAGTTTTATGTATATATAGCATAAATAAATTATATTTATAAAAACTACATATTCACACGCATACATATACTTAAATATTTTAATTTATATATATTATTTGTATTTGGAGTACATGTATGCATGTGTATGTAGTTTTTAAAAATGTTATGCTATATAGATAAACTTTTAATTTATATGTTATTTATATTTATAATATTTGATATTTTTACTTTTACTTTTTTTTGTGTGTGTGTTTATTGTAAAAGTCAAAAATTGTGATAGGCTTAATTTTCTTATTTCTCCTCGCTTGATTATGAGGTGAAACACGACCTGGACATGTGTTTGTGAGATTCACCTATACAGAAAACAAGCTTGGACTCCCGAACTCAAGCCCTTTTTTCAGTCCTCTTGTTTGGGCAGGTGTGTGTGTGTGTGTGTGTGTCAGTGTCCCTGCATGTCGGCGCCCCCTGCTGGCCCCGCGGTGGCGTTTAGGTACTGCCAGCTGAGGGCCGCCAGGATCATCGCTGCCGACACACACACCGGAGAGATGTGATGCGCTCGGGGCGTCAGCGCTGCTCGGGACACACTCTTCTCCCCGATCAGATTCAGGACACACAGCGTTTGCTCCCGGGACGGGTCCGTGATGGAGACTTTCTGCAGGATCTGTGGGGGAACGACGGGATTACAGGATTAATAGGTGTATTTGAGTTTATTGCCATATCAGCATCACCGGCTATTACACGGCAGACACATATTAAACATTTAACAACATATAATTATAACATAATGAAAACAAACTTAGACAAAAAATAGTGTATGTATAATGGAAAAGAAAAAGAAAAAAAAAAAAAAAAAATTACATACATACATGATACACACACATACATATATATATAAAAATAACAGAGACAGAAGGATAAGTAAAGTACACACCTCCTGACTGTACTGTGCGATGATGCTCTGAACGGCGCCCATGTTTGTGGCCTGCATCATGAGCGTCACCGCCTGACCCTTCCGGATCTTCACCACACCCTGAAACACCTGAGGATTGTTGTAGCACGCAGACAGAGTCGCTATCGCCATCACCTGGCCGGAGGAACAACAGCAAAAGAACATGCTCAAACTTCACAGCTTGCAAAAATACATGGTAACACTTTATTTCGATAGTCCACTTTAGACATTCTCCTAACTATAAGTAACTCTGCAACAACTAGACGCCCATTTGTGTTGTTTTAGTGCTATACTACAACTACATTACTATACTATCTTAGTATTTATTCATATTTTGAATTTGATTTGATTTTTAAATGTTCCTTTAATTTTATTATATAAAAAAGTTTTTTTACTGACTATTTTTATTTTATTCATGTTTATTATTTCAGTAATTTTAGCACATCAATCTAAATAAATATTAGAAATTTTGCCTTCGCAACTCAAATTAAATAAGTTTACAATTTTCACATTCTATTTTGAATTTGTTTTAGTTTTCATTTTCATTTTAGTTAGTTTTAATAATTTTGATTGCGTTTTTGTCATTTTTATTAGTTTTCATTTTTTTAAATACATCTATTTTGTTTTTATTAATTAATTTATTTCAGTTTTACTTTTAGTAATTTTAGTACTTTCAAGTAAGAATAAAAATAAATTTGAAATTTTGCCTTTGCATTTAACAGAAATATTTTTTTTAATATTCTATTTTATTTCAGTTTTTAGCATTTTTAGTTTTAGATTTAATTAACAACATCAAGCGGAAAACAAATGCATTCTGTGTGAACGGCAATACGGCAATGCAAATTCAGTTTTTAAAACCGCAAATTCATCTGTGTGAAATTTCTATGTTCATTTCTATAAATCCGCACCCTTGTAGCATTAGATAATGTAATGTAAGATGTGCTCACTATCCCTGTGTGTGTGTTTATAAACACCATTAAACTCGACATAAACAGATGTAGGTTCAGTGTTCAGCAGAAAACAGGGCTGATTAGAGTCAGGGATGAAGCGTCTCACCTGAGGAATGAAGTGTCTCACCTGAGGAATTGCACAGAAGTTGAAGACGCTCTGGTTGCGGAGGCGGGACAGGTATGCGATGACATCAGGGACGTGGCGGAGGGCGTCGGTCACCAGCAGGTTGAGGCAGGACAGGGCAGAGCTCAGGTTTTGAGGCTGAGCAAAATCCTCCAGACGGGACGCAAACTGACTCCAGGCCTGCAGCACAGAAACAACCATTAATAACAAACCATGTTTTAACAGTAAAAGACTGTAAAATTGCTACGGTAAAATAAGCTGGTTAACAGCAAGTTCCTTTACCATACACAGTAGAGGTGTCACAATATATCGCAATACAAAAATGCACCAATATATATTGTGTATAATTCACCCAAGATTAAAATTTCTGTGTGAGAAAAAAATCAGGTTTCCAGAGTTTTAGTGTCAGTACTACATTAAACTATTATATATAGTGTTGAATATAATGTATAATAATGCAATGGGGGAATATTTGTGGGTCCTGATGATGCCAAATGTCTGATGTTACCAGTAAAAAGTGTCTTACGTTATTTTAAATATATCTAGTCAGTGACAGAGATCAAGCATATTCATCTAAAATAATTCTGGATTTTCAGCTTCAGAATCATGAATATTGTTATTCTGGTGTCTCTATTGTCCTGAGCTCTGGGTTTCCAGCACCAAGTCCAAGACTATTCATTTACACACAAATTTAGCATTTAAATCAACAGTACATTTTCTGTTAACCTTTTATCATATGTCTTGAAGTATCGCAATAATATCATATCATGAGATAAATCGAATCGTGACATGAGGGAATCGTTACACCCCTAATATACAGTGAAATAAAGGGAGATTATGTAATTTTATTGTAAAATAATAGTGTTAAATGAGCAGATTTTGGAAGCAAACAGTCATCTTTTAATTTAACAGTAAATAATTGTAAACTGTTTGCAGTCCAATTAAACTGACGTTTTCACAATTTACCATGTGACACTATATTTGATTTTAAATAATTATGTTTCTTGTTAGTTTTTATAATTAATTGTGTACGTTAGTGTCAAGCGTGCCGCACAAGCCCTGAAAAGTGAAGCCAAAACGTCTCGATCGCCCCCCGGTGACGGGTCCTAGTATAGGTCACAAGCCCCGCCTCCCTGTGTTATTCAACGGGACGCGAGACCAACTAAACAATTAAATTACACTTCAAATGTCTTTTTTCCAAAGGTGGTTGCTGTCATTTGCTGTCGTTTTCATCACGCTGATGTTAGTTCAAGTGTCTGTTTTTAAAATAAGTTTGTTTTTAGTTAGTTACGTGATGCTATAAAAACGGTGGTGTGACGTCATGATTGACAGCTGTGATTGACAGGTTCTCTGAGGGAAGTAGTCACTGAAGCACCAACAGACTTTTTTTCAGATCTTCGGAGGACTGAGGAGATTGTATTTACTTTATTTTAACAAGCCTCTTGTCGTACTGCAATCAACAGACATCAAAATTGGAGCGGAACGGAGCAGACATAGGCCACTTAAAAAAAGTGCAGGGAGAGTGCATTCTGGGCCTTGATTTCACGGCTTTACTTCCTGCTCACTACTGCGCAGGTCTGGTCCCGAGATCGCTACTACGCAGACTCAAGTTCCAAGATGTCAGCGCCATATCGGGACACTGGCGGCTTCACTTCTCACCAATGGAAGAGAGCGAAGGGGCGTCGTCCATCTTTTTTTACAGTCTATGGTTAGTGTCTTATGTATACCGGCAATTATATTATTGTTAACAAAAATCAATCACAAAAATAAAAAAATAAAAAAAATGTAATTACTAGAAAGAAAATATAAAAAACTTATTTAATTCATGTTTCTTATTAGTTTTTGTTATAAATGATGTACATTAGTGTCTTATGTTTAATTATATTAATGGAAATGGCTAATAAGTCAATAAGTGGTCCTCTGTCGCCATCTACTGGTTATAGTGGTAATTTTATATCTTTTTAAAATAAAAGTTTGTCTGTTAAAGGGGTCATTGGATGCCCATTTCCCACAAGTTGGTATGATTCTTCAGGGTCTTAATGTAAAGTTTGTAACATACTTTGGTTAAAATTCCTCAGCGGTTGTGTAAAACAGCTCTGTTCACAGTGAGACAAGACACGTAAAGTGTTGCCTTGGCAGACAGTATATAAATGGCTGAGGGCGGAAATATGCTAATACGGGAAATATGCTAATACGGGACAGTCCGTCAGTGGTCGTGGGCGGAGCATGAGCAATATGACATCATATTGCTCAGAAAATCCAAACGGCTTGATTTTTGAGATTGTTTAGGCTTTTTGAGGATTACAAAAAAAGGAGTGAATGGATTTTTCTCATTATATGGTGGTTGTGTCCACATTTATATGCAAACACCATATAAAAGTGAATTTTGCATCCGATGACCCCGTTAAATAAAAGCTGCATGTACCTCCTGTGGCCAGAAGGCCCGCCCCTGCTGCTGGTCCTCCAGATAGTCCCTGATGATGTTGGTCTTCTGGAGGAACAGACCCATGGAGTTTGCCAGCTCTGTGTCCCGGCCCACCTCAGCGTCCTCCAGCTGGGACGCGGAGAACAGGCGGGACAGTCCGATCCCCACCAGACCCGCCACATAATGACAGTACTGAAGGGGAAAACAGGGACATTAACCGGTTGATTTATGCTAAAAGCATTTATACACCGCGGGACAGATGTTTACAACATTATGTTAGTGCTGGGTGGTATGACCAAAAATACATATCACAGTATTTTTCTAAATTATCCCGGTTTCACGGTATTTGACGGTATTATTTTTTTCAAGCATTACTGGGTGTTATCCACATTTTCTACTGACTGAAGGAGGATGCCCTATTTACTGTCATGAGTGAATATTGTAGAAAAAAATCCACTAGTATTAATACAGGTTTGCAAGGCTGTTTATAAAGAGTTGCCAGCAGGAGGCGCTGTAGGAGCGGCAGAAACAGCGGTTTCCACAGTAACGGCTCATAAATGTGGCTTTATCAGGAAAGATAAAGAAAGATTACATGAAAATGACATCGAAACTTTAGACCGTCAGTTCACTTCAAACATTCATATAAAAACTCCCGCGCTGCGTTTTGACATTAGCTGCGTTTCCATTACCCTTCAAATTGCGCAAATTGAAATTGCGAATTGAAAATACGCCCAATGGAAACACGTCAATTTCGCAAAAACTCCCATTTATCGCAAAAAAGTTTTTACGCTCGCATGAGGAGGTTTTTCAGGCAATTCGAAAAAGAAATATTTTGCAAAACTGCAATGGAAACAGTTTTTGCGCATTTACAGGTCACCTGACGTAGATGACGCGGTGTGTTTGGACAGAATACGAGACAGAGCTCTTTATTAAATTCATAAAAGACAAAATAATTACAGGAATAATGGATTCTAAACCTCAAATAAATGCCACAATCAAGACCTCGAAGCAGATCTGAGGGAGAAACACCCAGAAACACCTCATATGTGCCGCTCACAAGTATAAGGGTCGTTCCTTACCATTAATGCTTGAAAACACACACACATCTCCTTCAATTAATAATAATAGCTAGTGCAGTGGCTGGGATATTTATAAACCTACCAACGTCCGTTACCATGGTTTTTGGAATGATTTTACTTATCGCGAGAGGAAAGAAGAAAAAAAAGAAAGAAAAAAAAACGCAAAAGTTTTGTGCAAATCTGTAATGGAAATGCGCCTATTGAAACGTGCAATTCTCATGTTTATTCAACGATTTCAAAGCCAACCAGAAATAGATTTTCCAAAAGGCTGTGTTGATATTGTGAACCAATGTGTGGGAAACAATATAATCTTATATTATAATAATATAACAATATAATATAATCTTCACCGTCACGTTTAGTAACACACACATCTGTGCATCACCACAGTTACAGTGAAAAGACCCTCTCAAACAGTGTCGCGCCGCGTTCCCAACGTTGTTAAAGCGACACACTCCGGTATTGAAATATTACTATCATAACAAACACTGGTATTCGGTATGAACCGGTATACCACCCAGCACTACATTATGTCAACGTCACTTTTATTTGTATAGCACTATTAAACCAACACATGTTGACCAATGTGCTTTACATCACCTCAGTAAAATAGACAAAATAGTAGAATAGTAATAGAGTAAAAATAATAAGAATTATCATCAAAAATAAGAATTGGCCATGGCAACTTTAAAAACATGTACAGAGTCAGCGTCCCTAACATGTAATGGTAAGCTATTCAAAAGTCTTAGTGCTACTACCGCAAATGCACAATCCCGTTTCTGGCTTAACTTGGTCCATGGGAATTTTAAGCAAATTTTGAGTTGTTGTATAAATATACATTATACTTTATACAAATATTGCATGCAGAAATGCTTTAGGATGACAGTGAAAGCACTTCTGCTTCTTGGTTTGCTGAGTTATGTGTGTATAAATCTACATGTGTATGGATAGACGTCAAACACACTGTCAAACGCGCATGTGAGCCGGTGTGAAGTTTACTTTGTCCCACTCCTTCATTGAAGCGACTTTCTTCTCCAGGAATTCAGCCATTCCTGCGCCCATCCGGTGACAGATGTCTGAGATGACGTCCCGATACTCTTGGCCCAAATTCCTGAACTCCACTGAAATCTGAAGAGAATAATAATAATAATAATAATAATAATAATAAATGGGTATTCAAACATAAACAATAAAGAATCTATTTTACAGTTAAAAATGCAAAGGCAACAGGACCGTAAACAATAAAACTAAGAAAAATGTGAAAAAGGAAAGTTGGTTCAAGTAAAAAAATAAAATAAAATAAAAAACATTTTCCACTGATTATTTACTGGTTTTAGTGAGTCACACGAAACCAGGGGTTTAAATGAATTATATTTTAAATAAATTATTTTAAAAATTATATTTTTGATTAAATTGTTCTTAATCAAAATGTAGATGATTAAAATGTGCTTTTAATTTTTTTAAAGATTTAATTAATTTTTTTGCTATAGGCTCTGATGTCTTATTTAAAATTTTAGATATTTATACATAAATGGTCCTTCTTGTACAGAATAAAATAAAAATAAATCATAATAATATATTATTAAACACACAAACACACACACACACATATATATATATATATATATAAACACACATATATAATATATATACACATTTCTGTGTTTAATAATAATAATAATAATATTATAATATTTATATTTTGTAAATATATATATATATATATATATATATATATATATATATATATATATATATATATATATATATATATGTATTAATGCTATATACATCCTATATATAAAACAATATGGTCCTCGCTCTCTTCATGCAAAACCGAATTCCTCACATTTTGATGTTGATATTGTGGTGTCACATGATGACTGTGTGAGACTGACCGTGGGGAAATCCTCCAGGACCTGCCGGTCTTTCTCCCGGCTCTCGGTGAACCTCCACTCGGGCTGGTAGAGGAACGAGTGGAAGTCGTGCAGCAGCGGGACCTTCTTCTCCAGCGGGATGGTCATGTCGTCCTCCACGGTGTCCAGGGCTCGCAGAACCAGGTAGAAAATACACACGGCATGCCTGAGTGACACATCGAAGAATGATTCAATATCCAGAGGAGGAGGGTTTGATATTTACTTTTCACTCACCGGCCAATTTGGCCTCTACATGTTTAAGTTAGTGATTTGACAGCATTTCCCGCCACAGTTGAATATTACCCGCATTTGGCGGGTGTTAATATCAAACCCTGCAGGAGTCAAGAATGAGATTTGCATTGCATTTATAAACAACACGGATTGTGCATCAAGCAGAAGTGCAGATCTATCCTGAGCAACTGATGAGAACACGACAGATGCATCGGTGACCCTCAGCTGACCCCGCAGACGCTTCAGAAACACACCGTACATGACTGATGTTTCAGAGGGTCTTCAATGCTAGTTATAGAGCATATTAGCTGTGAAGGTTATGTTTTACGCATCATTGTTTGGGACACGGGGAAGAAGGCTGTTCCTCAAGTCTAGGTGATCTCGAGTAACTTCAAAAATGGTGCTCATTTTTGACTGAAAGATTTTACTTTTTTTTTTTTTTTTACTTCATCGGAATGGTACGAAACTTGGTAAAGATTTTGACACTTGCAGTGTGAACACAAAAAAACATGGACATGATTCAAAAAGGTTAAATGGTCATGAAAATAAATATAAAGTCACACTTGTGCTGTTCGATGAAATAACTGTCCTCTAGTGGAAGCGTTCGGTACTGCGCCCAGAGAACGTCTCACTGAAAGCTCAAGTTTCGAGATATCAACCTCAAATTTGGAACAGAACTTGCTTAGATTTATGGCTTTGATTTTCACACAGTTTTAGAGTAAAACATGATTTTGGAAAATATATATTTCACATCAAATAATAATAAAAAAAAGTATTTTTATGCATTTTTCATTATAATAAAATTAAACTTTTATGTTTAATTTTTCAACTTCAGCAATAATCTGCCAAGTGTCTTCTTTATTAAAAGACTTCGCTTAAGTCTGTGCTTCAAAGAATTCAAGATCTATGAGTTTAAGTTAGAAATTTCATTTTCAGGTCTACGCTTAAAAAGTGATTAACAGATAATAATAAATGGATCAGAACTATTCCATAAATATTATTTAGTACCATAAAATAAATCCCCTAAAAATACAAAATGTTAAATACATTTTTTTATCGAACTAAAATACAACACATTCATAAAAAAAAATAAAAAAACAGTTGTGGGGCACCATTAACTTCTATAGAAGGAAAAAAAAATACAATGGAAGTCACAACTGTTTGGTTACAAACATTCTTCAAAATATCTTCCTTTGTGATGAAATTCATACAGGTTTGGAACAACTGTACTCGAGGCGGGTGACAGAATTTTCATTTTTGGGTGTACTGTCCCTTTAAGAGAAATGTTCAAGGGCATTTATATATAGATGCAAACAAGTAAAAGCGTCCAAAACGTGCATATGCTTCTCTAAAACACTGTTGCCCAGTGAAGAGCGTCTCAAGACTGAATCCGAAACCACTCATTCACTATTCCCTGCGTTAGTCCACTAATACTGTTCACTTGAAGGAGTGAATGAAAACCAGTGAGTTCATTCAGACAGCCGTTGAGGGGACATCGGCAGTACACTCGTTATTGCAGTGCAATGTGGGATTGAATAAGTGCACTCAATAACGTCCACTATGGTTTCGGACTCCACTACAAATGGCTGTCCCTTCAAATAGCGCCCTGTATGTGACCCTGGATCCCCAAACCAGTCACATGTCTCTCGGGTATCTTTGAGGCAATAGCCAACAATACATTGCATGGGATAAAATGATCGATTTTTCTTTTATGCCAAAAATCATTAGGATATTATGTAAAGATCATGTTCCATGAAGATATTTAGTAAATTTCCTACCGTACATATATAAAATATTTATTTTTGTGAGTGAATGCAGCACAATCGCCAACATAAATGCACAACTTTTTTTATAGGAGATTTTCTCAATGTTTCGATTTTTTTGCACCCTCAGATTTTCAAATAACTGTATCTCGGTGAAATACTCTCCTATAATAACAAACCACACATCAATGGACAGCTTATTTAATCAGCTTTCAGATGATGTATACATCTCATTTTTAAAAATTGACCCATGTCACTGGTTTTGTGGTCTAGGGTCACATTTGAGGGTACAAGACTCTGTTGTTTACTAAGTTAAGTGAGGTCACGCCTCTTAGTCTTACCGTAACTCTCCATCCAGGGCCTGGATCACCGCGGAGAAACTCCGGCTGGTCTGGTTCAGATACGAGTAGCAGGTCCGCAGGGTTTCAGTCATCGAGTCCTGGCAGGGGAAGCACACATAAGCGGGGTGTCGATGAGCCCTGAACGGGTGAGGAGGAACCGCCATTAACCGTCCCTCCTGCGCGCTGCGCCGCGCGCCCGCGAGCACCGGCCACGGGCACCCGCGCTGCAGCGAGAACGAGCGCTTGAGCACGGACAGCGACACGGCGCTCTTCCCGCAAACACCAGCCATGTGCGAATTAAGCTTTTATTTCCAATTACACGTAGTACGAAATGCGCACCTTTAATTTGTGAAGTCATTCGCCAGAGGGGAAGAGAAACGCCCGTCGCTCCGCGGAGCGTCAGAGCTGCGCGTTTTAGTGCGCGCGACTGTCTGATATATATCACTGTAACCTGATATGTAAACAGACTGTGTGATTTTAATATTACCCACCCCACTTTAAACGATAAAACCAAACACGAGCACGTTTTCTGACCAATTGCAAACGATGACGCAATACTAGTCAAGTCAAGTTTGGACACGCCCACTCAAACTTTAGGAGTGCTTATGTTTTAAAGTCCTCAGAAATATGTAGGCTATGGGAAATATGCACAGAGCAAAAAAAAAAAAAAAATAATAATAATAATAATTCTCTATATAGAAATAAATCAAAACTCGTATTTACTGTATTTGAACTTCTTACATGAACACATGTTGCTTCCACTGTCACTTACACTTAATATTCCACTCTATTATTGATCTGACTGCACTGACTCTGCTGTATGAGAACTGGATGATGACGTAATTTCCCATTCCTGCGTTATAGATTAAATGACATAAATTAATAATTGAGAATCTTTACAACGGAACTGAATCAACACTGAACTGACTTCAGTTGAACAACAGCCAAAATGCTTTATTTTATAGTGATCTATCTATCTATCTATCTATCTATCTATCTATCTATCTATCTATCTATCTATCTATCTATCTATCTATCTATCTATCTATCTATCTATCTATCCGTCTTTCTATCTATCTATCTATCTATCTATCTATCCGTCTGTCTATCTATCTATCCGTCTGTCTATCCATCTATCTATCTATCTATCTATCTATCTATCTATCTATCTATCTATCTATCTATCTATCTATCTATCTATCTATCTATCTATCAGTCTGTCTTTCTCTCTGTCTATCTATCTATCTATCTATCTATCTATCTATCTATCTATCTATCTATCTATCTGTCTGTCTGTCTGTCTATATATGTGTCTGTCTATCTATCTATCTATCTATCTGTCTGTCTGTCTGTCTGTCTGTCTGTCTGTCTGTCTGTCTATCTATCTGTCTATATTTGTGTCTGTCTGTCTGTCTATCTATCTATCTGTCTATATATGTGTCTGTCTGTCTGTCTGTCTGTCTGTCTGTCTGTCTGTCTGTCTATCTATCTATCTATCTATCTATCTATCTATCTATCTATCTATCTGTCTGTCTGTCTGTCTGTCTGTCTGTCTATCTATCTGTCTATATTTGTGTCTGTCTGTCTGTCTATCTATCTATCTGTCTATATATGTGTCTGTCTGTCTGTCTGTCTGTCTGTCTGTCTGTCTATCTATCTATCTATCTATCTATCTATCTGTCTGTCTGTCTGTCTGTCTATCTATCTATCTATCTATCTATCTATCTATCTATCTATCTATCTATCTATCTATCTGTCTGTCTATATATGTGTCTGTCTGTCAATCTATCAATCTATCTATCTATCTATCTATCTATCTATCTATCTATCTATCTATCTATCTATCTATCTATCTATCAGTAATGAGTGTATTTGACAGTGTGGATGTGGATTATCTGTAACGTGTAAAGAGCATCATCTTCCCCTGTCTGACCCTCAGTCTTCAAAGCTCATTATATAAGACGAAGCCTCGGGTCTCCTCTCTGTTAAAAGTAGCCTTTCCCTCAAATCCAGGATTAAATCAAATCCAGTTGATGCTGACAGACATTGGGTTTATGCCATAAACAATGTGGAATAATTTAAATGCAGTTTTGTTGTTTGATATCTGCAACTGCAACTTAATTCAATCTCTATTTAATCTTCTTAAAACACGTGTTTTTATTATTATTATTATTTTTTTATTATTTTTTTTATTTTTTATCTGTCATGCATAATGACAAATACATACAAAACATGTAGTGTGCATGGACAACATACACGCAGATAAGATGCTGATGAATATTAAATATAAACGCTCAAAATGCTTTTACTTACATAATCCAATTTAGGCATAACAGAACGACATCCTCCTATTTTGTATTTAAAGAGGTTGATTATTTCTTCCGGGTGTCCTAGAGACTTGAGGATGTCCATTTCCCCGTGTGTCTATAACGCGCTTTTCTTAACAGGTGAACTGAAATTCACGCGCTGCTATTTCCATTCAAACTCTATAAAGATCCAGGAGGAGAACATCAACAGCGCGCAGCGACAATCCCTCACTCACACGATCGACTGACTCCTCTGATTGGCTGAGGCGTCATGGGTTTACAGCGCGCCGACCAATGAGCGGCGAGAGCGACTGGCGTGATAACCCGCCCAGTGACCAGTCAGATGGACTCAGAGCTGTGAGCGTACCTCATTGGTCAGATCAGTGATGACGTCAGGGGAGTTACGAACACCGGGAAGTAGAACCACTTCAGAATGATCTTTTTGGAAACATTTTTAATTCAATCCTTAAAATAATTAAAAAGGAGGAGGAGATTAACTCTCTAAATTACTGTCAATATATATGGATTAAAATTTTCATTGATAATGTTAATGTTTTAAAACAAAGATGTAGCAATAAGGACATAAGAAATGTGTCTTTTCTTGCAGCGAGATTCTTTGTTTTTCTTTATTTGGTAATATCTCTTGAAATTGCCAAACAAGTTTTGTGTTAATAACAAAATTAAGTAAGTGTCTTGCAAAATACTTAACAGAATTTACCCTTCTAAGCATGATTTGGAAAGATTTAAGCTTAATATTTCATATACCTGTGAATTTGTGCACTAGAAAAACAAACAATTTTGCATGTTTTTTTCACTGTATTTACTCAAGATTATTTTGGAAAGATTTAGAAACCTTTATTAATAGAAAACTGAAGTGTATGATAGAAATGTGTATTTGATGTGCTTTTTTACTCAGAATGACAATTTGGAATGTAAAGAACAACACATCATACAGATATTTATTTTGTTAAGAAAAATACCATATACATAAAAAGAAATGGGCTCAAAGCAAACCAGATTTTTCACATTTTAAAAATGACTTTAAATTATATGTACATCTTTTGGAAAAAAAGCAAAAACTAAATTTTTATGTTATTTTTTTATTTCTATTTTTTGTTATTTATTTATTTGCTTTCATTTCCTGGCAGCTAATGTTAATGTAATAACGTGAATATGTAATACCTGTTGTTCTCATGGCATTGAATTAATAAAAAAATAAAAATAGAATCACTTCAGCTGCAAATGAGAGCTGACGCATTAAACATAATTAAACATATAATCTGTAAGACTAAAAAGTAACTTTTTATTTATTCTTGTGCATAATGTGTATGTGCTTATGAATATTAACTTGATTCAAGAACACATCGTTACAATAATAATTATTTTACATATGCTTTTAACAGATATATTTCTCAAACTCTGTTGTTTTTCTTTTATGTTTATTAGTCTTTGACAAATAAAAAATGACTAGGTCAGTTATTAGTCTTTGATTGTTAAATTATTGTTTAACTTTATTACTACTTATGCATCTTTTTGGGCATTTAAAGACACAGAAAACATGAATTTAGAATTATAAGCATTTAATCAAATGTTCACATATGTTGTGTGTTTTAAAAACAACTGTTAAACATGGAGTGAGTTGTTTGGCATACATACAGTTATATACACTTAATACTATATAGAATACAAGAAAAGAATTACATATGGACTTTCTATTTTCTTTACAGGCTAATGAGAAAAAGCTAATGTAAAGTAAGAGATCAGCACAAGATTAAATGGACTTTACAAGCAGTTTGTCACCTTTCCAGTCGGAGAGGAAAACTGTAACCCTGTTTACTCTAGAAATAAATACAAGAAGTTGAACTAAAGGAGATCAGCTGCAATAAAGATGTTAAAAGGAAGTCAAAATGCCGTGAAGGTTATTTTAAATGTTTTAAGGAAGTGGCTTTCAGGACAGAAAGTTAATCATCAATCTTGACAACAGATGCTTTTGGAAAAACAGTTAAAATGATTTCTGCTCATAGACATGATTAATAATAATCATGACAATGAAAATAAACATTTCCCTGCAGATATGGCATGAAGGAGAAAGAGAATTGTGACCCTGGATCACAAAACCAGTCACGTGTCGCACGGGTATATTTGTGGCAATAGCCAACAATACATTGTATGGGTCAAAATTATAGATTTTTCTTTTATGCCAAAAATCATTAGGATATTAAGTAAAGATCATGTTCCATGAAGATATTTTGTAAATTTCCTACCGTAAATATATAAAACATGTATTTCTGTGAGTGAATGCTGCACAATCGTGAACATAAATGCACAACTTTAATGGAGATTTTCTCAATGTTTAGATTTTTTTTCACATCCTCAGATTCCAGATTTTCTAATAGTTGTATCTCGGCTAAATATTGTCCTATCCTAACAAACCATACATCAATGCAAAGCTTATTTATTCAGCTTCTCAATTTAAAAAAATTGACCGATGTGACTGGTTTTGTGGTCCAGGGTCACAATTATCCATTAAAGTACAGTAGGAGTGCTTTGAGCTTCACTTAAATATAGTTTCTGAAGAGCAACGAACAGAACTGCAAAAAAATAGCAAAATTTTTACATTTTCAGGAGAAAAGTGTTGTGTTTGCATGTGCAAAACTTGGCCCTTGACACGCTTATCTATGACAGCGACAACCGAACATCATCTAAACGGTTTAAAATAATGAAACCAAGATGTGTAGAGTACATGCTACAGTCCACTTGAACATACAGCTTATATAATGTTCTCTTGATCCGCCGGGACTCGAGGGTCTTTGGTTCCTGCGATTCGCAGTCAGAGTTCTCAATCAGGTCCTGTGTTTTCTGCTACTGATCTGTTGATCTGAATCCAGAACATGATGAGATCACGAGCTCCTGGTCTCGGGTGAAGTGTCCCGGTTCCTCACGCCAGGATCAGGCTGTTCCAGACGTCACTTTTGGAGCTGGATGATCCACTGGGAGAAAGTTTGAGAGCAGAACTCGAGCTCGGAGTTCCCATGTACGTCGGAAACGCAGACACCTATAGACAGAGGAGAGACACTGTGTTACAGAACAGCATTTCATATATGAAGAAATGTAAATGAGTAGTTGATTAATAATGTGTAATGCACTCAGTTCATTTGAGCTCATAATCTGCATGTATTTATTTTTAAATTAAAATATACAACATTGATCGATGGTATATCTACACTGAACAAAATTATAAACCCAACACTTTTGTTTTTGCCCCCATTTTTCTTGAGCTGAACTCAAAGATCTAAGACTTTTTCTATGTACACAAAAGGCCATTTCTCTCAAATATTGTTCACAAATCTGTCTAAATCTGTGTTAGTGAGCACTTCTCCTTTGCCGAGATAATCCATCCACCTCACAGGTGTGGCATATCATGATGCTGATTAGACAGCATGATTATTGCACAGGTGTGCCTTAGGGCTGGCCACAATAAAAGGCCACTCTAAAATGTGCAGTTTTATCACACAGCACAGTACCACAGATGCCGCAAGTTTTGAGGGAGCGTGCAGTTGGCATGCTGACTGCAGGAATGTCCACCAGAGCTGTTGTCCGTGAATTGAATCTTCATTTCTCTACCATAAGCCGTCTCCAAAGGCATTTCAGGGAATTTGGCAGTACATCCAACCGGCCTCACAACTGCAGACCACGTGTAACCACACCAGCCCAGGACCTCCACATCCAGCATCTTCACCTCCAAGATCATCTGAGACCAGACACCCGGACAGCTGCTGCAGCAGTCGGTTTGCATAACCAAAGGATTTCTGCACAAACTGTCAGAAACTGTCTCTGGGAAGCTCATCTGCATGTTCGTCATCCTCATCGGGGTCTCGATTGAGTGGGCAAATGCTCACATTCGATGGCGTCTGGCACTTTGGAGAGGTGTTCTCGTCACGGATGAATCCCTGTTTTCACTGTACAGGGCAGATGGCAGACAGCGTGCATGGCGTCGTGTGGGTGAGCGGTTTGCTGATGTCAACGTTGTGGATCGAGTGGCCCATAGTGGGGTTATGGTGCAGGCGTATGATACGGACAATGATCACAGGTGCATTTTATTGATGGCATTTTGAATGCACAGAGACACCGTGACGAGATCCTGAGGCCCGTTGTTGTGCCATTCATCCATGACCATCACCTCATGTTGCAGCATGATAATGCACGGCCCCATTCTGCAAAGATCTGTACACAATTCCTGGAAGCTGAAAACATCCCAGTTCTTGCATGGCCAGCATACTCACTGGACATGTCACCCATTGAGCATGTTTGGGATGCTCTGGATCAGCGTATACGACAGCGTGTTCCAGGTCCTGCCAATATCCAGCAACTTCGCACAGCCATTGAAGAGGAGTGGACCAACATTCCACAGGTCACAATCAACAACCTGATCAACTCTATGCGAAGGAGATGTGTTGCACTGCGTGAGGCAAATGGTGGTCACACCAGATACTGACTGGTTTTCGGACCCCCCCAGACCCCCCCCCCAGTACAGTAAAACTGCACCTTTTATTGTGGACAGCCTAAGGCACACCTGTGCAATAATCATGCTGTCTAATCAGCATCTTGATATGTCACACCTGTGAGGTGGATGGAATATCTCGGCAAAGGAGAAGTGCTCACTAACACAGATTTAGACAGATTTGTGAACAACATTTGAGAGAAATAGGCCTTTTGTGTACATAGAAAAAGTCTTAGATCTTTGAGCTCAGCTCATAAAAAATGGGGGGAAAAACAAAAGTGTTGGGTTTATAATTTTGTTCAGTGTATATATATATATATATATATATTGTTTATTATATTCAATATATTAAAATTAATTATAAAAGAGAGAGGAATATATGATATAAAAATATATTTATTATATTTAATATTATAATTACTATTTATAAACACACACACATATATATATATATATATATATATATATATATATATATATATATATATATATATATATATAATTTAATGTTCTCTAATATGAGCTCATAATCTACACATATTTAACATTAATATTTAAAATATATATTAATTGATGCCATTGTCATGCCATATATATATAGGAATATATCAGGAACTCATGAAAGAGAGAAAACACGGCCTGAATTTATGAATATATAAAATATATTTATTATATTTAATATTATAATTAATATTTATAAACACATTATATATATATATATATATATATATATATATATATATATATATATATATATATATGATAAACACTAAAGAAAGACTCCAACTTTTCTCTTTGTAACATCTTGTTCAGGTTTGATTCTAATCATAATGTAACATTATTGAAAAACAGATTTTTTTCTGAAAAAATAACTGAAAAATCAATAACATTTTTCAAAAAATGCTAAACTTTGACAAATAGTATTTTTTTTTTTATAATTGTGATTTCATAATATGTAGATATGAATCCAACTTGAAAAACATGTGAAATATGTCTTTCAGTTAGTCAAATAGCAAACAGCAAATAGTGGAGCTCTGCCGCCATCTACTGGCTAAAGTGATCATTTATTACTTTTTATTGCATTTTCCAAAAGATGGGCAAAAATCTTACAATAAACCATGTTAAATTATCCATGTGATCCCCATGAATGAAAGTTAAAAAATGTGGGTCTTTTATAAAGTGAATTTGACATAAAAAGCTGTTTTTGAATAAAAACCTATTAAAAAAATTATTTACATAAATTTAAAAAATATCATAAATCCTTCCAAAACTGCACAAATGTGGAGTTAAAAACATTAATAAACTGAGTAAAATTACATTTGTTTTAAAACGTTTTTTATTTTGTTGCCTGGGGTCTCTGGAGTGTTCTCCCCGAACGAACAGCGCACAAGGATTAAAGGGATAATTCACCCAAAAATAAATACTGTCATTGTTTATTCACTCTCAAATTGTTCCAAACCTGTACAAAATGTCTTTGTTCTGTTGAACACAAAGGCAGATATTTTGAAGAATGTTGGTAACCAAGCAGATCTTGGGCCCCACTGACTACCATAGTATTTTTTTCCTACTATGCAGGGCCCGAGATCTGTTTGGTTACCAACATTCTTCAAAATATCTGCCTTTGTGTTCAGCAGAACAAAGACATTTCTACAGATTTGGAACAACTTAAGAGTGAGTAAATGATGACTGAATTTTTTTTTTGGGAAAGCTATCCCTTTAATATGAACTCATAAACTCTATAAAGTACTCATAAGGTGTATAATAAAGAGTCTCTGACCGGCGTGTGCATGTAAAGCGATGGCGTCTCTGGCTCCGTCTTTATGGCTCTCGGTTCTTCTGTGGGACTGGAGTTCAGGACACCGGATGACCTCTGACCTTCAGGCACTCCTGTCAATCACAGACAGGTCACAGTCAAAATCACTAGCTGTCCCCAAATGACACACTATACAGTATGCACTTATGCACTATGCAGTTATGCACTATGTACTTTTGCACTATGCACTTATACACTATGTACTTATGCACTATGCAATTATGCACTTATGCACTATGCACTATGTACTTATGCACTATGTACTTATGCACTATGCAATTATGCACTTATGCACTATGCACTATGTACTTATGCACTATGTACTTATGCACTATGCACTTATGCACTTATACACTATGTACTTATGCACTATGCAATTATGCACTATGCACTTATGCACTATGTACTTTTGCACTATGCACTTATACACTATGCACTTATGCACTTATACACTATGTACTTATGCACTATGCAATTATGCACTATGCACTTATGCACTATGTACTTTTGCACTATGCACTTATACACTATGTACTTAAGCACTATGCACTTATGCACTTATACACTATGTACTTATGCACTATGCAATTATGCACTATGCACTTATGCACTATGTACTTTTGCACTATGCACTTATACACTATGTACTTAAGCACTATGCACTTATGCACTTATACACTATGTACTTATGCACTATGTACTTAAGCACTATGCACTTATGCACTTATACACTATGTACTTATGCACTATGCAATTATGCACTATGCACTTATGCACTATGTACTTTTGCACTATGCAATTATGCACTTATGCACTATGTACTTATGCACTATGTACTTATGCACTATGTACTTATGCACTATGCAATTATGCACTTATGCACTATGCACTATGTACTTATGCACTATGTACTTATGCACTATGCACTTATGCACTTATACACTATGTACTTATGCACTATGCAATTATGCACTATGCACTTATGCACTATGTACTTTTGCACTATGCACTTATACACTATGTACTTAAGCACTATGCACTTATGCACTTATACACTATGTACTTATGCACTATGCAATTATGCACTATGCACTTATGCACTATGTACTTTTGCACTATGCACTTATACACTATGTACTTAAGCACTATGCACTTATGCACTTATACACTATGTACTTATGCACTATGTACTTAAGCACTATGCACTTATGCACTTATACACTATGTACTTATGCACTATGCAATTATGCACTATGCACTTATGAACTATGCACTATGTACTTTTGCACTATGCAATTATGCACTATGTACTTATGTACTTATGCACTATGCACTATGCACTTATGCACTACGTATTCAACCGTGTAGTGTATGAACTTTTTAAGGTTTTTTTGTCTTTCAACATCGGAGTCTGAGTGCATGAAGTGTCCAACGTTCCACACTTTGTTTTATCGGTTAAATAAGTGCATCATCCGGGAACTTGAAGTGCATATAGAATTTTCAGTGTGAACGCACTACTCGCACTATTTATACTACAGAATGGCGTAGAATAGTGCAGAAGTACGCGATTTGGGACTCACCTACTGAGAATCACTGAGAATCAAGAGCTCTCAAGGAATCAAGATACTGAATGAGTTTTCTATCTGAGTGTCTGCGCTCACCAGGTTTGGACTTGTCGATGTTTTTGGGTTTGCGCTTGCGGGTCTGAATTCCCTCTTTCTTCATGGCGAGAGGACGAGGAACCTGAACACAAGAGCAGAAGTTTGAGTCTCAGAGATCTGGTGTTTTGTTCGTTCAATTCAACGATTTGCTTTGTTAAAAAATTAAAAAATTGGTTTATTGGCATGACAGTAAATAATACAATATTGCCAAAGCTTGGAATACATAGAATAATAATAATAATAAAAAAATATTATAACATAACTTAAATTTAAATAAACAGAATTTAAAATTTAAATTACTGAGGGTCACTGTGTTTCTCTGTCTCCATCTGCTGGTTACACGTGTTACTACAGCCTCTCTCTCTGTGTTCAGCTGTACATTTGTTCTGCCATAGGATAAAGTAGAATAATAATAGAAGAAATAGAGCCTCACCCCGTGGAGTTTCATGTAGAGTCCGCAGGCGTTGCAGACCGGCTCTCCCTCGGCATTACGTCTCCAGAGAGTCGTTGTGCTCGTCTGACAGTTCGTGCAGGACAAACCAACACGCCTGGAGGCAGACTGAGCGAGGGGGGGGGGGGGATAAGTAATGCAAAATAAAAAATAAACTTGCTGCAATTAAAAATAAATGCTGAAATAAGAAAAGAAAAGAAAAGAAAAGAAAAGAAAAAATAAACCTGCTGCAAACACTGAAACATAAAAAAATGAAAACATGCTGAAAACATTGCAATAATAAAAAACACACACTGCAAAAATAAAGTCACGCAAAACATACAATAATTCTGCTTCAATTAAAAAATAATTATTGGAATAATAAAAAGTAAAGCAAAAAAACACTTGCTGCAACTCAAACACTGAAGAAGAAAAAAATATAATGCAAAAAAAAACTATATAAAAAATATAAAAGTATATAATTGTAAGTTTGTTTCAGTTGTTTTGTATGTAAGGTTAGGGCAAACACACACACTGTGTATTAATTATAACAGGTCGACAACATGATTAACTTGTGTTTAATAATCTGTGTGTCTACTGGTTCAATACATCTGAAAAATATCAGTTTCCCAGTTCTCAGAGTATTGTGTCTGTGAGTGTGTGTGTGTGACCCACCAGTCGTCTCTGTGGTGTGTGTGTGTGACCCACCAGTTGTCTCTGTGGTGTGTGTGTGTGTGTGTGTGTGTGTGTGTGTCTGTGAGTGTGTGTGTGTGACCCACCAGTCGTCTCTGTGGTGTGTGTGTGTGTGTGTGTGTCTGTGTGTCTGTGAGTGTGTGTGACCCACCAGTTGTCTCTGTGGTGTGTGTGTGTGTGTGTGTGTCTGTGTGTCTGTGAGTGTGTGACCCACCAGTCGTCTCTGTGGTGTGTGTGTGTGTGTGTGTCTGTGTGTCTGTGAGTGTGTGTGTGTGACCCACCAGTCGTCTCTGTGGTGTGTGTGTGTGTGTCTGTGTGTCTGTGAGTGTGTGTGTGTGACCCACCAGTCGTCTCTGTGGTGTGTGTGTGTGTGTCTGTGTGTCTGTGAGTGTGTGTGACCCACCCGTCGTCTCTGTGGTGTGTGTGTGTGTGTCTGTGTGTCTGTGAGTGTGTGTGACCCACCAGTCGTCTCTGTGGTGTGTGTGTGTGACCCACCAGTCGTCTCTGTGTAGTGTGTGTGTGACCCACCAGTCGTCTCTGTAGTGTGTGTGTGTGTGTGTATATGTGTGTGAACCACCAGTCGTCTCTGTAGTGTGTGTGTGTATGTGTGTGTGTGTGTGTGACCCACCAGTAGTCTCTGTGGTGTGTGTATGTGTATGTGTGTGTGTTCGTGTGTGTGTGTGTGTGTGTGTGTGACCCACCAGTCGTCTCTGTGGTTTAATGAGTGGCCGGTTGATGCCGTTCATCTTGTGATAGAGTCCACAGGCGTTACACAGGTAATGACCCGTCCCGTCCCGTCGCCACAGAGGAGTGGACATCGCCCCGCAGTTCACACACTCACGACCCTCCGCGAACTCATCCAGCAGCTCTGAGGACACACACACACACACACACTGTCAAACACTGAGACCATATAACCTCAGGAGTGGACATCGCCCTGCAGTTCACACACTCACGACGCTCAGTGAACTCATCCAGCAGTACACACACATACACACACACACACACACACACACACACACACACTGAGACCCTGAGAGAGAGAGTTACTGTAGAGCCGTGTTCATCCTCAATATAAGTTGGCCAAAGCATTTGCAACATGTTGCAAACTCAAATTTTTTTGGTATAAATAATAAAAAGAAAATTGTGCAAAAATAAATAAAAACTACAATAATAAAATACAGAAGTGAAAAATAAAAAATAAATATAAACAGCAGAAATAAACATGAATGCAAAATAAAAAAGTGCTGCAAACACTGAAACGACTGCAAAAGCAAATACAAATAAACAGCGCAAAAATAAAAAAGTGAAAAATACAATTAATCACGGCAATAATTAAAGAATAATTCTAAGTAAAAACCAAACTTGCTGCAAACACTGAAAATACAGCAATATTGAAATTAAGTGCAAAATTAAGAATACAAATAAAAACTGCAATAAAAAATCTATAAAAAATAAAATTACTGCAAACACTGATAAGAGTGCAATAATGAAAAATAAAAATGCAAAATAAAAATAGATAAAAAATAATAAATGTGATAAAATGCAAAATAAACTAATACAAAATTATGCTAGTTAAAATGAGTATGATCAGCAGGAGGCGCTATTGCTCATATGACACACACACACACACACACACAATCTCTCTCTCTCTCACACACACACACACACACACACCTCAGACTGAGCTAATCTGTGTAAATGGACACACAGGGCTCATATCTCAGACAGGAGGCCCCTGAGGCCCTTCACTGCAACACTGAGCGATGGACAAATGAGACACACACAACTCCCTCATCTCTCTCTCAGTGAGCCTTCACACATCTGAGCAGGAGTTTCTGTCAGACCCAATCATCTGATCCATTACAGGACACACACACACACACACACTGGCCTTTATTCAAGGCTGTAACCTTGAGATTTAAACACACACGACAGGAACTGCGAACAAAAGACTGTCGCACAAATCATTCACTCAATCGGCGAATAACAAGATGTTCATGACCATAACTTCAGACCACACACTCGCAGCACACTCATCTCTGCGTGTATCCGGGGAAACTGGCGTTTATAGGAGTTTACACACTCTCACACACCGAGGCGTTTACACACTCTCACACACCGACGCTCTTCACGGCATCGAGTCTATCGAACGTCTACGTCATCAGTGGAACCAGAACGATTCCAACACGTTCTTTACACGGTTTCAAAAACCCCGTTTTAAGCTTTAGTTTTACATTTTTAGAGTCCAGTTTTAACATCAAAATTTGTTGTTGTTGTTTTTTATCACTACGAAATCAAACTAATTATAACATACAAAACCTCCAAAAGTGTGTCAATTATAATAACTCATAATGAAGAAATCAAAAACTAATGAACTGACACTTCTTTCAATCGTATCTTAAAGTACGGAGTCCCTGAAGGGACATACGGTGAGGGGGAAAAGGAGATGTGATATTTTGAAATGATCTCCCATCTCATATTTTCTTTCTCCAGCATATTAAAGTCCATCTCTGGGGTAATTTACAACAGACTATTAATAGCACGTGTTCGTAACAAAGGTCACATGTTTCATGAAAAATCTGCTTTATTTTATTTCTCAAGCAAATATAATTTCTCCTGCACACAGATTTGTGATTGTGTCTCACTCTGAACAGCGTAATATAACAATAAATTCAAAGCAAATCTAGATCATGCAAATGAGTTTGTAATTAATATAAATGAAAATGCGGCACAGACTGCTTATCAATGCATTATTGTTCCGTTCAAAATAATTTACAACATGATCTATTCAATAACTGCAAATTTTAACATATTTTTTTCACTTCCACTGTTTAGTCCATTTTAACTTTCAATAATAAACCATTGATTTTTTTTTTTTATCGAGAATATTCTCAACTCTAACCCCGAATCATCCTTTAAATATAAATATATATATATATATATATATAGAAAAATGTATATGTATATAGAAAAATTATATATATATATAATTTTTCTTATATATTATATTCTTTTATGTATTAAGTTTTTTATTCCTGCAATATATATATATATATATATATATATATATATATATATATATATATATATATATATATATATTGCAGGCGTAGGCTACACACTTTATTTATGAGAATGAATAAAAGTGTTCGCTTACAGATTTAAAATAATTATCTTATTATTTAAACGTAGACTACTACTAATACAATATTTCAAATGACATGGTTATTATAGAATACACGCCATATGCAACAATAATTATATAGTCATAAAATAAACAAACTGATAATATATGAATATTTGCATTTTTTTTCTGACTCATAAAACAATATTTAAAAGTTGGAACTATTTCACGTATTAAAAATAATTCTTAGTTTCAGAATGTTGTGTATTGTAAGTATGTATTACAAGTAAAATGTATTATAAGTAAAATGTGAAGGATCTTGTGAGGCGAAATACAAAACTTTTATTTTCATTTTCTCTGTATATCGTGTCTCAACCTAGAAAATAATCTTTGTTTCTTAGTTGCTCATATTTGAAAATAGACTCATATTTGTCGAATTTAAAGTTTGTCTAAAGACAAACAAGCAAGATTATATAAGCATTAAATTTATATCAACACAAAGTGACACTTTGCGCGAATTAAAACGGGTAATAATTAAACATTTGTCATTTATTGTAAATATGAATTCATATATAAAACGTAAGTTGCATGTGTAAATTATTATTAATAATTCAAACATCCGTGGCTTTATCTCGTGTCTCTCTGATAAACGTTTTATGACGAACTCCATTATAAAGTGTATGAATAAACAATAAAGTTAAGACGATATAAGTTTTTCAAATATGCAAAGGTTTGTTGACATGCAGGCCTGCTAATTTACACCTGTTTAAAATCATCCAATCCATAAATGCATTCATTAAAACTATTCTCTTCTCATAACTATAACTATTCTCTTAAAACTTCTCATCATCTATTTTGTCGGAGTCAAACGTGTAATTTAATATGACTGAATTAAATTTATAACATTAGATCCAATGCTTAAAGTGACAGCTACACATTTTTACTTTGTATATAAATTGTATTATTCTATGGACGTAGTTGATTTTAATATCCTCCCCATGTTATGCAATGCATATTTATTATGACTAACTGTATATGTCGATCTCTAAATGTAAATAAATGTAAATTCTCGGCTAACATGATTAAATGACAGCACACTTTTCTCAAAAGCTTCGCTTAAAACTCATGAAAGCACAAACTGAAGCTCATTTTAGGTTCCCTGACAAACAGACTGAATGAAACATTACTTTCATTTCATATCAAACAATACATTTTAAAGAATGTCGTAACTAAATTCTCATTTAAACACTGTCAAATGTTCTCGTGACTGGTGTAGAAACTCAGAAACTGCTAATAAATTTCACGGCCAACACATTGATTTTTTTGGTAACATTATTTTACAGGTTCCTTATAAGTTACATACTGTAGTAATGACAGTAAGTTATGCATAATTACATGCAACTATCCAACATGTTAATTAATATTACTCAGAACTTAAATGTAACAAGGACAGCTTAAAATAAAGAGTTAGCCTATACACTTTATTTTAAGGTGTCATTGTTACAGTGTAATTATAGATTTAAGTACTGAGTAATATTAATTAACAACATGTACTTATAGGGTTAGGGTAGGATTAGGGTTTGGTTGAGGGCATAATTTACTGTTATTACTATGGTAAGTACATGTAACATATGTACAAGGACACTGTAAAATAAAAAGTGTAACCTGATTTAAAAAAGAAGAAGAATATTAAAAAAAATCGAAAATCTCTATTTTTATGTAAAGCTACAACATTTTACTGTGCAAATGATCTTTACTAAAATTGTTTGTTGATTTTTTTTTTTAATCCTCAAATATTCTTTCCCCACCAAAAACTTGATCTTAGTTTAGGTGTTTTATTTTTTTTTTTAATTAAAAAATATACAAAATTGTCACACGAGTTTAAACAGTATTTACATTTTTCATTATAACTAAAAATAAAAAAATTAAAAAATTAACAAAAATTAACAAAGCAAAACAAAAACATACAGCAATAACATTCTTGTCTATATTCTCTCAAACTAGTTTATGTGTCATTAACAGTTTAAGGAGTACAAGAAATCTATATGTAAAAAAAAAAACTAATACACCAAACTTTTTAAATGTCATCTTTGTTTTCATGTTTCTTTACTATGTTGACATTTTCTTTCAGGTTTTAATATTGAACAACCTAAACTAAGCTTGTCAAAACAGGTCAAATTATAAATGATCTGATATTTTTAAAAATAAGAATCTTACTGGCAAAATGGCAATAAAAAATAAGATAACTAAAAATACAAGATTACGCTTAATTGCTTTAGATTGTTTTAAAATAATAATAATAATAAAGGTTGCTTTTTTAAATGAATAATTATAGCTTTTTTAATAAGATTTTTGATTCTCACCTATATTCGGGTGTCGCGCGGGTCCTCCGTGCATCACGGAACCGTCGAAGTGCGAGGCCGCCCACGAGCCTCCGATGTTCGGGCTCACGTAGGCCGGGTACCCGGTGTGATACGAGCCACTCAGACCGCGGGAACCGTAATGCTCCCGGGCGCTCGTGCTGATGTTCAGCGGGCTCGTGTAAGTCGCAGTCTCCCGGGCTTGCGAGGTTAACGGCGGGCTCGCGGAGAATGTGAACCTGGACACCGGAGAATGATGTGTGGAATGATTATAAGAGGTGTCCGCAACTGGTTGCACCCATCCCGAGTGCCCGGACCCGGGGTTGCTCTGCTGGGGGGTCTGGAGGTACGGGAGCGCCGGGATTATCGGGGTTACCCGGGTGGGTGTCACGTACACCGGGGAAGCGGCCGCAGAGACCGCGTTATGGAGGAAACCGGGCTCGTAAGACGTGTGTCCGTGGTTTGTGGTCATCGTTACACCTTGATACATGTCCACACAGGTGTTCGTCTCGATTATTCCACTCCTGAGTACCGGAGCATCGGCCGTTTACCCCGCGCCGGCCGAGAGCATTTTCCGGTTAACTTCTCTTCACAGAAGACAGGAGAGGATGATAAGGGTGAAAAGTCTCAGTGAAGTTTCTCACAGCACTCCTCCCAGTCTCAGTGAAGTTTCTCCCAACACTCCTCCCAGTCTCTCCGCCTCCAGTAAAGCATCCCATCCCTCACTTCACTCACCTCGTTCAACGCGGCACAAAATAATGGGTCATAATTATTCCGGTAATGTCACAAATGTAAATTCCAGGGTGCTAAGCCCTACTTTTTCATATTTTGTAAGGAAATTAAATCGTATCTGAACACTCTCCTTACATCCAGCAACTCTAAAGCCCTTAAAACTGTCTCACTGTGTCATTTGTATGATATATTCCTGATTTCGTAACCTGTAATTGTCCTCTCCCCTGGCATTGATTATGTATGTTCTTAGCAATAATAGCCTAATAATAAAATAAAAAAATAAAATAAAATACTGTATTCCGATAATGTCAACACGATTTCATGAAAGTGCGTATGCACGATTTTTTATTTCTCGTGCCATTTATACGTCAAAAATAGTTTTTGCGTAGCCTATGTGGAAAATCGGTATAGCCTAATTATGTTTTTTTTTTTTTTGTATTGTATCTGTGTTTTAAAATGTTGTTTGTTTGCTAATTTCTAAATGGCAGAAAAAACTGCCTCGGATTTAAAGATTGACGGAGATCCTCATAAAATATTTGATGAAATAACTTAAATATCGCGTGATAAATGAGCAATGCAGAAAAGAAAAGCTGGAAAGTGTTTTAGATATTTTCGAATTAATAGGCTGTTTATATATAGGCTAAATCTAAATTATTTTATTACAATATTATTTAGCCCATGTAAACACATATTAATAGCCTATATCGTTTGTTTGCACGATGTTTTTATTTATTTATTAAACTATAGATCGATGACACTGATACGAATAATTTCAGCATGTCTTGTTAAAACAGCACATTTAAAAAAAAAAAAATTTTGTATACCTTTTATATTACAAAATTATTAATTATATTAGCCTACAATCTGTATTAATATTGTATTTATTTTTTTCTAATATCAGTTCAGGAAGAGAGACGGATATGATTGATGTCTCGCGCGTCACTGACGTCACTCGGAAGTCTCGACGCTGTTGTTTTCAATGACACATTTTTAACTGTCATTTCGCTGCAAGTTATAAACAAACTGAGACTTTTCAGAGTGTCCATTTCCTGAGTTTTACAATTATGTGCCTTCCTCGTCAATATCCACGGCACTTTCACACGAGGACATAGGCTAGGCTACTGTACGTTTTTGGTACACCGCAAAATCTCATTCTAAATGGACCTGTTTTAATAAAAAAACATCTAAGTACAAAAAAAAAAAAAAAATGCTATTTTAAATTACGGGAAACATAATTTATTTGAATGATATTTTAAGTGGAAAATGAGGCAAAGACACTGAATTAGATTTTTGCATTGTGGATAATGGTCTCTCTCTCTCTCTCTCTCTCTCACACACACACACACACACACACACACACACACATCAGTATCACAGAGGATATTTCTGATAGTCCAAACCAAAGCCTGCTGTGATACAGCTTAAGTTAAGCAGGTTCTGGAATACTTGGAGAATCATCAGATCTCCTCCATATCTCTTTCTGCTTCCTCGCCGGCTCCGGCTCCTTCCTCATGGCACTGGACTCCTGCGGGCTCAATGGGACCATTTCCACGGCCCTGTGATCCTACTGATAAACGGGTGAAAATCCTCTGCTCCTCCACAATAAAAGCATTATATAAAAAGGCTTTGAGATGCTTTCATGGTGAATGGCGTATCTGGATCTGTGTTGACTGAAACTGCTGATGAATGACATCAGTATAGCAGAAGGCATGCACTCTTGAGAATTTGCATCATCGTAGAAACAATGCAATTCAAATCAATTTACCAAAGAGTTTTATTGTTAAAGAAAACAGAATTGGTTCATTGGTTCAGTGGTTTGTCCATGCAACAAGCACAATGTTAGGGTGTAGCTATGCATTTTCTAAAGTAATTTTTAATGTGTATGTAGTTTCTAGGCGGGTGTTGTGGGAGTCAAGGCATGTATTTGCCAATGTGTTCTGAATGGCTTTTAGTTTGCTGCTTTGCTGTAGCCACAGTATTCAGGTGGTTGCCAGGGTGTTGCTATGCAGTTTCTTGGGTGTTGTGGGAGTTAAGGCATTGCTATGCATTTGCCCAATGTGTTCTGAAGTGATTTTAGTGTGCTGCTATATGATTGCCATTGCATTCGGGTGGTTGCCAGGGTGTTGCTATGCAGTTGCTAAGATGTTCAGAGTCAAGGCATTACTATGCATTTGCCAATATGTTTTGAATGGCTTTTAGTTTGCTGCTATGTGGTTGCTTTAGTATTTGGATGGTTGCCATGGTGTTGCTATGCAGTTGCCAAGATGTTCAAAGTATTTTTTTAATGTGTTGCTATACAGTTTTTAGGGTGTTGTGGGAGTCAAGGTGTTGCTATTGCAATTTGCCAATGTGTTCTGAATGGCTTTTAGTTTGCTGCTATGCTGTTGCATTAGTATTCGGGTGGTTGCCAGGGTGTTGCTATGCAGTTGCTAAGATGTTCAGAGTCAAGGCATTACTATGCATTTGCCAATATATTTCAAATGTCTTTTAGTTTGCTGCTATGTGGTTACTATAGTATTTGGGTGGTTGCCAGGGTGTTGCTATGCTTTTTCTAAGATGTTCAGAGTCATTATTTAATGTGTTGCTATACAGTTTCTAATGTGTTGTGAGAGTTGAGGCATTGTTATGCATTTGCTAAAGTTTTCTGAAGTGATTTTAGTGTTGCTATGTGGTTGCCATAGTATTCGGGTGGTTACCAGGGTGTTGCCATGCAGTTGATAAAATGTAGATGAGTCATTTTTAATGTGTTGTTATACTGTTTCTAAGGTGTTGTGGGAGTCAAAGCATTTCTATGCAGTTGCTAAATTGTTCTATATATTGTATAATATACTTGTTTTTATACTGTTGCCAGGGTGTTCTGGGTGGTTGCTAGGTGGTTGCTGCCTGGTAGTAACAGCACACATCTCTTCAACAAGACACATGATTTGAGGAATCATTCATGTACGGAGCACAAATGACTCACACACTCAACTTTAACTCTTAGTGATGGATGTGTCTGATCACTTCACTATAAGCACTAGTGATCATTCATTTAAAAAACACCACTAATAAAAACTGTTTTTATCCATCATCACCAAAGGATTTCTTGTCACATATGCTTTTTATTTCAATCTTTCTCTCTTTTTTTTTTTTTGTTGCTAGAAGATATGTCTATACGTGTGTGTTTGTGTGAGGTATGTGCGAATTATCTGAACGCTGAGCTCAGAAGCGCCTGTGTAATTCGTTCGGGGCCAGACCACTGTCAGAGCGAGTATGAACGAGGTGTTTGGTGACAAAGACGAGAGCAGATAGAGGGAGAGACGGGGAGGAACGATAGAGAGAAGAGATGAGATTGTGTTGTTCAGAAGGCCATTGGGGAGGAGTGTGTGTTTGTTGGAGAACTGAACGTGTTGCAAGAAGGAAAATCAAGATGGTGGAATGTGACGGCTTGAGGAGAACTAATAAATATCACCATCATATGCTAGCCTAGAGTCCTGAATCTGTGGTGTTTAAAGGAAAAAAACATATTTTATGCAACTGTATATTGCATTTATATTTATACACTTTTTGCATTTGGCTGACACTTTCGTGACTGTTTGGTGACTTTGGTAAAAGGCGTACATTTTAGTAAGTTCATGCGTTTCTTGTATTCTTCTTAAAGTTGACATGAAGCAGAAGTTGCGTTAGGCTTTTCTTTCCTATTGTGACGTATATCCGAGTGAAAGATGGTTAAGTTATTTTGAATCAAGATGATGAGGGCACATGAATTTAACAAAAATGATGATGTGCGTGGATAAATCATTTATAATAAATATTGCAATATTCCATAAAAAACAAGAAGAGTCACTTTTGATTTTATGGTGACTTCAACCTGGATTTTCTTTAATTAGAGATGCACGATATATCGGCCACCATATCGGTATCGGACGATCATGTTCATTTTTGATGTTATCGTTATCGACCTGATAAGAAAATGTGGCCGATATATTAAAGCCGATAAATAATATATTATTTCCTTCAGCTGAGACTCTTCAGATGCGACTGTTCAACATGATGGTTTTGAATTGCTTGAAATAATATGACTGGAATCATTTCGAGAAAAATAGATCGGAAAATAGAGTTCAGTGCAACATGTGCAGCACAAATCTGTCATATCGGCTACATAAAATTATAATGAGAGCATTATAACTGTGCGCTTGGGACGTGGATTTTAATGGTGAGACTTTTGTTTTTGTAATCAGGCTCTCAAAAATGTTATAAAAATCAGCCAATTAATCGGTTATCGGCTTTCAAATATAAAGAATTATCGGTTATTGGTATCGGCAAAAATGTTCATATCGGTGCATCCCTACCTTTAATACTATAAATATGTCAATATTTTAACTAACTTCAATTTTATGCAAATGCAGAGGCAAACTGAATGTTGTATTTACATTTATGCATTAGGCAGACACTTTTATCAAAATGCATTCCTTGCATTCTTCCTAACCTGGGTTTCCTTTAATGCAATAAATATGTAGAAAGTTTAACTTTTGATTTTTCTTTACTTTTATTTTGTGATTATTTTAATGAATTTCTGTGTAAAGCACTTTGAATTACCATAGTGTATGAAATGTGCTATATAAATAAACTTGCCTTGCCTTGTCTAACTTTGAGTATTTTATGAAAATGCAGATGCATTTTACATTTATGCAAACATTTTTATCCAAAGCGACTTACATTTGACTATTTTCAAACTACATTTTATTAAGTTCATGCATGCTTTCCTCTTAACATGTTTTCATCAATGCTATAATTGTCAATTTATTTAACTTTAACTTGCAGTATTTTGCCGTATATTTGCATTCTGACACATGATAACTAACTGCACATGATATTGAGCTTGCGTAGCGAGAAGCCTTTGCATTCATGGATGTTTGGCGTCACTGATGCGCTGAGGGCTGATATTAATATGATGCATTATCATGTGTTGATGTATGGATGCATGTCCCCGTGTGGCTCTGTGGAGACTCTCGGGCTCAGCAGGGGGTCGTGGCCCCACATGGCCCCTCTTCCTCTGGGTCAGAGCGCAGCCAGACCCCCTGTCTCCAGGAAGAGCATTTCAAAAGAGCATCCATCGGAGGATCAGACGGAAAACACTGACAGAACGAGACCTGGACACACAGGACAAAACCTGAGAAACGAGGAAGCAGCTCAAAACGAGTGACGCTCACAAACAATCTGAGAAATGTGTTTGAATGATGATAACAACCCAAAGGAACATGTAAGGTTGCTCTTTCATTCCCACTTACGGTTCATCAAAGCTGTTTCTCCTAAAATACCTGGGAAGATAAACGAGTCAAGAGTTTAGAGTTGAATGTGATAGCAGCTCAGATCGGAGAAAATTAAAGAGATTGTTTTTCTTTCCTCTGGGACTGCGTGCAAATGTAAAAATACGGATTCTTTTTCTGAGCATTATTTTGTTGTTTTGTTGCAAAACACAATGCTACGGTGCTATGGGTGGTTGCCAGGGTGTTGCTAAGGTGTTATGGTGCAGTTGCCAGGGTGTTACTATGTGTTCTGATTGTCATATACTGTGTTGGTAGGGTGTTCTAGGGCATTGCTATATGGTTACCAGGGTGTTGCTATGCTGGTAAATTTTTTAGGCAAAATGTAATTTTAAGTGTAAGTCTTAAAGATCTCAGATAACTCCCACCTTCGGTTCGGTTGCCAGCTATGGGCGGTTGTCAGGGTGTTGCTATGCAGTTGCTAAGGTGTTCTGAGTGTATTTTAAGTGTGTTGCTATACAATTGCTAGGATATTCTGGGAAGTTGACAGGGTGTTGATAATACTATGTGACTGCTGATGTGTTTTGATTGGCATAGGTTCTTGGGCATTGCTATATGGTTACCAGGGTGTTGCTATGCAGGTTTTTTTTAGGCAAAAAGTAATTTTAAGTGTAAGTCTTAAAGATCTCAGATAAATCCCAACTTGTGCTGAAGATCTCTTTAGATGCATCAGAGATTTTTGTTTGCCAGCTATGGCCGGTTGCTATGCAGTTGCTAAGGCATTTTGAGGTTTTTTTAGTGTGTTGCTATGCAGTTGCCAGGGTGTTTTTTGCTAATACTACGCGACTGCTGATGTGGCATAGGTTCTTGTGCATTGCTATATGGTTACCAGGGTGTTGCTATGCAGGTATTTTTTTTAGGCAAAAAGTAATTTTAAGTGTAAGTCTTAAATATCTCACAAAAATCCCACCTTGTGCTGAATATGCAGCAGACATGTTTGACCTTTGTTTGTTTGTCAGCATCTCGCGCTGATATGTGTGTACGTGATGAAATTAAGAGCAATCAATGCTCTGTGCTGTCTGAGCGTCTCTCAGGTACGCTCTCTGCTCTTATCTGGACAGCGTCTTATCTCTCTGAGCCAATCCTCTCAGAATCAGGCCAACAGAGACCCACGCGAGTGTCTATAGACAGAGCCAGCGCTTGAGTGTGTGTGTGTGTGTGTTTGATCACTGCTATCATGTGTGTGTGTTTGCAGAGCTGCTCTGATCACCTCATCACATCTACAAGTGTGACAGGGTTGGAGAGGATTATCTGATTACAATTACATGGGAAGATGGGAAGAAAAATACCTAATGAGATCTCTTTAATATCTCAAACGTTTCTCCTACACAGAAATGAGATTAAACAGAGGCTCTTGCTTGAATCTTCTGATAAAAAACACACCAAGATATCAAGGTCTGCAAAGAAAAACCACAAGATCTCTTTAATATCTACGTTTTTCCCCATGACAGCAATAGGTTCAATTCAAAACAATCAAAATAGCTTCTCAAACGTTTCTTTTGAGTAAAATAATGCTTATAACCTCACCTCAACAATGTCTAAGACACCAAAACCTTTTCCAAGATCTCTTTAATATGTCAGATATTTCTTCTAAAATAAGGCAATGAGATTTTCTGTATTCAAAAATTCTCAGTATGCACTCAAACATTTCTCATCAACATCCAAACAAGTCTATCTTTTATTTATCTTGAGGAATTATGGGCAAACAACCAAAGACAAAGTTGATGTTTAAATAACTCTATGAAAGAGCAACCTGTGAGCAATAAAAGTCGCGGATGTGTGTTGTCAGTTAGAGTTACGATGTGTGTGATAGGTTTAAGGGATGGTGTGTAACGGCTTCAGTGTGTTTGTGTTGTTTTAGAGTGTTTGTAGATCAGCGCTCTCTTTGTTTTACACTGATGTTGGGTCGCAGGAACACCTGAGGCCGACCCCTGCTGAAAACACAGTGACGTTACCTGTTACCTGGCTCATAGCCAATCAGCATTCACCAACTCCAGCCTCTGTGATTGGCTCGTTTCTCTAGTCAAGTCTGTCTCTGTACTGTAATGCAGGAATTTCAATGGGCATCTGTAAAGGCACAGAATGGGATGGACAGATGATTTTCTTTACAACTAAAATGTTGTAAACCAAATAAATCTTATTGCCGTTACTATAACGATGCGAATATATATATATATATATATATATATATATATATATATACACTCACCTAAAGGATTATTAGGAACACCATACTAATACTGTGTTTGACCCCCTTTCGCCTTCAGAACTGCCTTAATTCTACGTGGCACTGATTCAACAAGGTGCTGAAAGCATTCTTTAGAAATGTTGGCCCATATTGATAGGATAGCATCTTGCAGTTGATGGAGATTTGTGGGATGCACATCCAGGGCACGAAGCTCCCGTTCCACCACATCCCAAAGATGCTCTATTGGGTTGAGATCTGGTGACTGTGGGGGCCATTTTAGTACAGTGAACTCATTGTCATGTTCAAGAAACCAATTTGAAATGATTCGAGCTTTGTGACATGGTGCATTATCCTGCTGGAAGTAGCCATCAGAGGATGGGTACATGGTGGTCATAAAGGGATGGACATGGTCAGAAACAATGCTCAGGTAGGCCGTGGCATTTAAACGATGCCCAATTGGCACTAAGGGGCCTAAAGTGTGCCAAGAAAACATCCCCCACACCATTACACCACCACCACCAGCAAATGCATTGAAGCAACTGCCATGTGATTGGTTGATTAGATAATTGCATTAATGAGAAATTGAACAGGTGTTCCTAATAATCCTTTAGGTGAGTATATAAAATGTATGCCAGGTGTATTTACAAAGGTAGTATTTGTTGTAATGAATTTAATTTATTCTTGCTGAGTTAAAAAAGTCGCATTGCTGCAATTTATTTTAAAATAATCAAAAGTCAAACTCAAAAGTAAAACATCCAAATATATTACAGTAATGACAATGTTTAACTGGCATGAAAATCATGTCACAATGAAAAAAAGTCCTAAAATAGACTTTGTGCTCTTTAAGTAAAATATCATTTTTTAACCACATCTTTATTGCAAAATGGTGCATAAAAACCCTCCTGAAAGAGCATCTGCATGTTTCTGTGAGATTCATCCTGAAAGGTGATTCACTCTGAAGTATTACTTACACGTGGTCTTTTTTATTGCCCGTGTTTATTTATAGAACACAAGAAGAGAGAGGGAGAGAGAGATAAAACCCTCAGATAAAAATAGGCTAAAGTCCGACTGCCGAGCAAACAGTGAGTCAGTGGACGAGAGAACCACTGATAAGACCTGAACAACACACACACACACACACACTCACATGCCACACACATTTACAATAATAAATCCTAAAGATCTGCATTAACTTACTTTTCCCAGCATTGGCTCCGAGGATGTCCCGTTCTCTGCTCATTTTGAGTCAGACTTTTGAGTTCAGTGAATTGTTAACTAGAGACTGTCTGTCCGGATCATTTGAATCAGAGTTGAGATGCAATCGGATAAGTCCAATTCACTAAAAAATCTTTCAGTGCGACTGCGATTTGTCAACAGATTTAACAGGTTAATTGAAAATAATCAGCTCGATCACAAATCAGACACTGCTATCGCATATTAGGAACGCAGCAAGAACCAATGAGGTTCATTCTCGTGTTACGCATCACGTTTGAGCTTCAGCAAGAACCAATGAGGTTCATTCTCGTGTTACGCATCACGTTTGAGCTTCAGCAAGAACCAATGAGGTTCATTCTCGTGTTACGCAGGACGTTTGAGCTTCAGCAAGAACCAATGAGGTTCATTCTCGTGTTACGCAGGACGTTTGAGCTTCAGCAAGAACCAATGAGGTTCATTCTCGTGTTACACAGGACGTTTGAGCTTCAGCAAGAACCAATGAGGTTCTTTCTCGTGTTACGCAGGACGTTTGAGCTTCAGCAAGAACCAATGAGGTTCATTCTCGTGTTACGCATCACGTTTGAGCTTCAGCAAGAACCAATGAGGTTCTTTCTCGTGTTACGCAGGACGTTTGAGCTTCAGCAAGAACCAATGAGGTTCATTCTCGTGTTACGCATCACGTTTGAGCTTCAGCAAGAGCCAATGAGGGTCATTCTCGTGTTACGCATCACGTTTGAGCTTCAGCAAGAACCAATGAGGGTCATTCTCGTGTTACGCATCACGTTTGAGCTTCAGCAAGAACCAATGAGGTTCATTCTCGTGTTACGCAGGACGTTTGAGCTTCAGCAAGAACCAATGAGGGTCATTCTCGTGTTACGCATCACGTTTGAGCTTCAGCAAGAACCAATGAGGGTCATTCTCGTGTTACGCATCATGTTTGAGCTTCAGCAAGAACCAATGAGGGTCATTCTCGTGTTACGCATCACGTTTGAGCTTCAGCAAGAACCAATGAGGTTCATTCTCGTGTTACGCATCACGTTTGAGCTTCAGCAAGAACCAATGAGGTTCATTCTCGTGTTACGCATCACGTTTGAGCTTCAGCAAGAACCAATGAGGTTCATTCTCGTGTTACGCATCACGTTTGAGCTTCAGCAAGAACCAATGAGGTTCATTCTCGTGTTACGCAGGACGTTTGAGCTTCAGCAAGAACCAATGAGGTTCATTCTCGTGTTACGCAGGACGTTTGAGCTTCAGCAAGAACCAATGAGGTTCATTCTCGTGTTACGCATCACGTTTGAGCTTCAGCAAGAACCATTGAGGTTCATTCTCGTGTTACGCATCACGTTTGAGCTTCAGCAAGAACCATTGAGGTTCATTCTCGTGTTACGCATCACGTTTGAGCTTCAGCAAGAACCAATGAGGTTCATTCTCGTGTTACGCATCACGTTTGAGCTTCAGCAAGAACCAATGAGGTTCATTCTCGTGTTACGCAGGACGTTTGAGCTTCAGCAAGAACCAATGAGGTTCATTCTCGTGTTACGCAGCACGTTTGAGCTTCAGCAAGAACCAATGAGGTTCATTCTCGTGTTACGCAGGACGTTTGAGCTTCAGCAAGAACCATTGAGGTTCATTCTCGTGTTACGCATCACGTTTGAGCTTCAGCAAGAACCAATGAGGTTCATTCTCGTGTTACGCATCACGTTTGAGCTTCAGCAAGAACCAATGAGGTTCATTCTCGTGTTACGCAGGACGTTTGAGCTTCAGCAAGAACCAATGAGGTTCATTCTCGTGTTACGCAGCACGTTTGAGCTTCAGCAAGAGCCAATGAGGGTCATTCTCATGTTACGCATCACGTTTGAGCTTCAGCAAGAACCAATGAGGTTCATTCTCGTGTTACGCAGGACGTTTGAGCTTCAGCAAGAACCAATGAGGGTCATTCTCATGTTACGCATCACGTTTGAGCTTCAGCAAGAACCAATGAGGTTCATTCTCGTGTTACGCATCACGTTTGAGCTTCAGCAAGAACCAATGAGGTTCATTCTCGTGTTACGCATCACGTTTGAGCTTCAGCAAGAACCAATGAGGTTCATTCTCGTGTTACGCAGGACGTTTGAGCTTCAGCAAGAACCAATGAGGTTCATTCTCGTGTTACGCATCACGTTTGAGCTTCAGCAAGAACCAATGAGGTTCATTCTCGTGTTACGCAGGACGTTTGAGCTTCAGCAAGAACCAATGAGGTTCATTCTCGTGTTACGCAGGACGTTTGAGCTTCAGCAAGAACCAATGAGGTTCATTCTCGTGTTACGCAGGACGTTTGAGCTTCAGCAAGAACCAATGAGGTTCATTCTCGTGTTACGCAGGACGTTTGAGCTTCAGCAAGAACCAATGAGGTTCATTCTCGTGTTACGCAGGACGTTTGAGCTTCAGCAAGAACCAATGAGGTTCATTCTCGTGTTACGCAGGACGTTTGAGCTTCAGCAAGAACCAATGAGGTTCATTCTCGTGTTACGCAGGACGTTTGAGCTTCAGCAAGAACCAATGAGGTTCTTTCTCGTGTTACGCAGGACGTTTGAGCTTCAGCAAGAACCAATGAGGTTCATTCTCGTGTTACGCATCACGTTTGAGCTTCAGCAAGAACCAATGAGGTTCATTCTCGTGTTACGCAGGACGTTTGAGCTTCAGCAAGAACCAATGAGGTTCTTTCTCGTGTTACGCAGGACGTTTGAGCTTCAGCAAGAACCAATGAGGTTCATTCTCGTGTTACGCAGCACGTTTGAGCTTCAGCAAGAGCCAATGAGGGTCATTCTCATGTTACGCATCACGTTTGAGCTTCAGCAAGAACCAATGAGGTTCATTCTCGTGTTACGCAGGACGTTTGAGCTTCAGCAAGAACCAATGAGGGTCATTCTCATGTTACGCATCACGTTTGAGCTTCAGCAAGAACCAATGAGGTTCATTCTCGTGTTACGCATCACGTTTGAGCTTCAGCAAGAACCAATGAGGTTCATTCTCGTGTTACGCATCACGTTTGAGCTTCAGCAAGAACCAATGAGGTTCATTCTCGTGTTACGCAGGACGTTTGAGCTTCAGCAAGAACCAATGAGGTTCATTCTCGTGTTACGCATCACGTTTGAGCTTCAGCAAGAACCAATGAGGTTCATTCTCGTGTTACGCAGGACGTTTGAGCTTCAGCAAGAACCAATGAGGGTCATTCTCGTGTTACGCAGGACATTTGAGCTTCAGCAAGAACCAATGAGGTTCATTCTCGTGTTACGCAGGACGTTTGAGCTTCAGCAAGAACCAATGAGGTTCATTCTCGTGTTACGCAGGACGTTTGAGCTTCAGCAAGAACCAATGAGGTTCATTCTCGTGTTACGCAGGACGTTTGAGCTTCAGCAAGAACCAATGAGGTTCATTCTCGTGTTACGCAGGACGTTTGAGCTTCAGCAAGAACCAATGAGGTTCATTCTCGTGTTACGCATCACGTTTGAGCTTCAGCAAGAACCAATGAGGTTCATTCTCGTGTTACGCAGGACGTTTGAGCTTCAGCAAGAACCAATGAGGTTCTTTCTCGTGTTACGCAGGACGTTTGAGCTTCAGCAAGAACCAATGAGGTTCTTTCTCGTGTTACGCAGGACGTTTGAGCTTCAGCAAGAACCAATGAGGTTCATTCTCGTGTTACGCAGGACGTTTGAGCTTCAGCAAGAACCAATGAGGTTCTTTCTCGTGTTACGCAGGACGTTTGAGCTTCAGCAAGAACCAATGAGGTTCATTCTCGTGTTACGCATCACGTTTGAGCTTCAGCAAGAACCAATGAGGTTCTTTCTCGTGTTACGCAGGACGTTTGAGCTTCAGCAAGAACCAATGAGGTTCATTCTCGTGTTACGCAGGACGTTTGAGCTTCAGCAAGAACCAATGAGGTTCTTTCTCGTGTTACGCAGGACGTTTGAGCTTCAGCAAGAACCAATGAGGTTCATTCTCGTGTTACGCAGGACGTTTGAGCTTCAGCAAGAACCAATGAGGTTCATTCTCGTGTTACGCAGGACGTTTGAGCTTCAGCAAGAACCAATGAGGTTCTTTCTCGTGTTACGCAGGACGTTTGAGCTTCAGCAAGAGCCAATGAGGGTCATTCTCGTGTTACGCATCACGTTTGAGCTTCAGCAAGAACCAATGAGGGTCATTCTCGTGTTACGCATCACGTTTGAGCTTCAGCAAGAACCAATGAGGTTCATTCTCGTGTTACGCAGGACGTTTGAGCTTCAGCAAGAACCAATGAGGTTCATTCTCGTGTTACGCATCACGTTTGAGCTTCAGCAAGAACCAATGAGGTTCATTCTCGTGTTACGCATCACGTTTGAGCTTCAGCAAGAACCAATGAGGTTCATTCTCGTGTTACGCATCACGTTTGAGCTTCAGCAAGAACCAATGAGGTTCATTCTCGTGTTATGTCACATTGGATCACATTCCTGAATGGCTCATTTTGAGACACTGTTTCATATTTATGGGGAAAATAACAAATGTTATTGTTGTTATTGTAAAAGTGGATGGATTTTCACCACAATAGGGTGATTGTATACACACACTGCAGACACATAAATATGTTTAAAAACAATATTTAAAAGCAAATTACAGTTCCATATTTAAAAATACTTGAATCTGAATTCCAATGATGGAGTGTTATATATTTGTCTTTAGCTGGACGAATCAAATGTGTATGGCTTAGTGATCTAAACCAAAAACTGAACAAATTTTATATTTTTTCATGGGACCAACCCAAAACAGTATATTATAATATTACCCATAATACCTTATCTGATCCCAATGACCTGATTACGAGAGAAAGATTCATAAAGCATATGTGAAGGACGTGCAGAATTATGGGTGAAGAGAAACGGGTTGAGAAGATATTTATTGCCGTTATTAGCACTATCACATCTTCACAATCAGGTCTTGTGTGGTTTCGGTGGTTCTGCGCTAATAATGAGGGCCTCATGACCTCTGACCTGCTCCAGTTAAACAGAAAGTCTAATAAAAATGACAAGTCCTGACTGTATATCCATAAATTTGTTCAACTTTTAGACCACAAGCTGCTGTATTTCAGTCTTGTGGAGTCTATATTGGGCCTTGACATTGATGATGTAATGAAATCATCAGTCACATGACTAAAGTTCTGCTTTCCTCTCTCAACGTTGAGGACAACGCAAGAATCAATTGTTCTGATTATCTCAGGAGACTTGATAAAGTCTCAAAAATATGAACAAAAAACAAAAATATGTTCTAAGAATGATCCCATTAAGTTATGAAAATGTTATTTCTAAAAGTTCTCTGAACGTTCAAAAATGTCATTTTTTAAGCGTTTAGGCCTAAATTTTTTTTGTTTTGTTATGTGAATGTTAAGGGAACATGCCTTTTTCTCATTAGGGAAATGTTACTTTTGAATGTTCTCTTGAAACATTTAAAAACAGTTCAATACCTGTCTAAAGTTCATCAATTATGAAACCAGTTCAATTCAGCCATAAGCAGCTCTACAGAAGACAATATTCAATATTCAGCTTGATTTAGTTCAGTGTTGATTCAGATCAGTTCAATAACAACTCTGTCGAAATTCATCAATTATATGCAAATTTGTCAATTATGAAAAAAAGATCTCGTTTTAGATTTTTCTTTCTACTGGACAGTGTTATCGTTAATCGTAAACTAAAACTATAAAATACATATGTCTGTTAACTGACGTAAATGTAAAAAAACTGAAAAAAACTGAACGTATTTTATTTTAGTTATCAAAGCAACAAAAAATTAATTAAAATTAATATAATATAAATTAAATATAATTTTTTTTTAAATTGTATTCCAGTCAGAAAGTCAGCATTTCTAATTTTCGCTTAGTTTATTTAGAAGTACTAAAACTGACTGAAAATAACTAAACTCAGACTTAAATTAAAAAATGCCAATGCCGTCATATCCGCGTTGTCCCTGGTTTCCGCTCGTGCTGCCATGGCAACCAGAGCCCTCTGATAGTAACCAAGGCGACAGACGCGGACAACTTTGTAGTTTGCAATGTCTATCTGCACGCTGTTGTTGTTTCGTTCAAACATTATGGACCATGGCAAACTTTGGATAAAAAAGGAGAACTGAAACGAGAATCAATATCAGCGCGGTGTTTTCGAGATGCCGAGAGCTCCCATAGACAGTATAAACGAGAGCTCCACGTCCGAGACTTCGACCGCTCCTACATGTACTTTATTAAACAGGTGAGCACATTTACATAAAACTAATCAATGTTATAGTTCAACAATGATAAAATGTCAGAATATGATCTGTATGTTATTCTAATGTTGATCTAGTTTACTGCTAGTCTCATACAGACAGACTAACACATACATTTCAACACATTCAAATGCAGTTTAGTGTGATAGTGTAATGTTAGACCAGGTGAAACAGCGCTGCGTTACCTCACAAGTTTAATTTGTCTAATAAACTGACCTGTGAGTAGTAATTCTGCGTGTAGTTCGGTAGAATGAAATGTCCATATTCCTTTTATATCTGCGGGACTCGCGTCGCGTGTGGAGCTGATAGCTGTCTCTTAGCAATCCCGAACTGCTTCATATCACAGTCATGATAAAAACATCGATGTATTCACTCATCCATAAACATTATTAGATCGGTCGGCTTGACGTTGACGACAAGATCCATAATTTTTAGCAAATGTTGCGTCATCAAACTACGCCTTTGTTATTGTAAATAGGTTAGCGACCCCTAGTGGCGAAAAATGCCATACTGTGCCTTTAAAATGTTAAAATGTATTTTTCATTGAATCATTCATTCGAGATTCGTTCAGAAAAATGCAGATTCATCCAGTAATGAAAGTCTTTATGAGTGAGTCAATGAATCATTCACTCAATCCATTTAAAAAATATATTAATTTGAATTAATTAAACATTTTTAAATAGACTGCAGCAATTAATATTTTGTCAGAACGTCTAGTAAATTACGTTATTTTGTTTATTTGTCTGTTCAGAATCATGTTTACCCAGAATCATGGAGCTCTAATATAATAGTATATCAATAATAACACTGGACACACACACACACACACACACATACAATGAGAGGAAATAATAGCACAGAGGAGTGTCTCAATTCAGCAGGTCATAGAGTCTGATAAGTGAGGGAATATTCCTGTTTGTTGCGGATCCGTACGCTCACACACACGTACACACACACCGTCAACAGTCATGCATGTCATAATAACACACCGCTTCTGGAGGATCCTCTGGAACAATAGGGCTCCACAGTCTCGGCTCTTATCAGTCTGAGCTCTTATCCAGCCTGTCTCTGTTAGTCTAAACCCCCTCCAGCTCCACCGGACCCCGTTATCAGGCCGTGACGTCAGGCTCCTGGAGGACCGAGACGGACCCTGATAGTGTCGGCACAGCTGACCTGGGAATCACCAACCAGGAGCCCAGCGTCCAGAGCCGGCGTGGAATAAACGTACAGTCAGACCAAACATTACTCAGAGACACCAGATATCATTTTTTATATTGTTTTACTAGTGTGATCAGGACACTATAGTTCATTTCTGTAAGTGAGGAAAGCAAAATAAAGTAAACTGTGACACATTACACCCAAACATTCTTCATACACTTTGACCTGATCATGTTTTGCTGAAGTGTGTTTTCTTTAATTGCTAATGCTCTTTTTACACACAGACTGAACAAAATGAAGCATTGCTTGGTGATTGGTTGAGCTAAACTGGTATTATCTAATTGTGTAGTTAAATTTAACAGCTGACAGATATTCAACATAATTCATGTGTGAGACAGTCTAACAGAAGGACGGACAAAACCAGTCAAATATCAACTGAGTTCTGCTCATATTTTATTAGCATTTTCTAAACTATAGTGAATAAACTGTGATAATGTGAGAAATGTTGAAGGCGTCTGAATAAATGTTGGTTTGACTGTATTAGAGATGTCAGTGGAGAACCACATTAAAACAGTGATTCACAAATTTCAATAACTTAACAGATTTTATGGTCACGGTTCACACGACATGCACATAAACAAATGAAATATTTCATGTTTTTTTTGTAACTTCCTAAATTCCTTATTTGCTTTAATGATTTAATTACATTATTAGCTTGTCATTCGCACAAACCCCAGTTTGGGAAACTCAAATCTTGATGTTTAAAAGCATCTGGTTATTAAAAGAACCGAAATCAAAAAAAGGACTTTATTCAACTCTAAACAACTATACACTACCTTGTTTTTTGTTTTTGTAAAGAAATTCATACTTTTATTCAGCAAGGACACATTAATTTGATCAAAAGTGACAGTAAAAACATTTATGTTTCTATTTTTTAAATAAATGTTGTTCTTTTGAACTTTATATTCATCAAATGATCCAGAAAGTGCATCACATGCATCATGGAACTGTTTTCAACATTGATAATAATCATAAATGTTTCTTGAGCAGCAAATCATCATATTAGAATGATTTCTGAACGCACTGTAAAAAAGTGATCAGTTGACTTAACTTAAAAAAAAGTGTTGCCTTAAAAATGATTAAGGAAATAAACTTTGAAAATTGAAAAAATTAAGTTGCATGCAATTGTCAAGTTCACATAACTTTTTTTTTTTCTATTATGCATTATTTCAATTTCAATTTCAAAACACTTTATTTGTCCCCAAGGGGCAATTAATGAGGCCATGTAGAGTCACGTAAACAATATACATAAAAACATCATACATTAAATAAATAATAACAGTGTGCACGGAATACATATTAATAAAAATCCACTTCAAGTGGATACCTAAAAAACAACAACTAGTCCATACCATATACAGTGAGGAAAATAAGTATTTGATCACCCTGCTATTTTGCAAGTTCTCCCACTTGGAAATCATGGAAGGGTCTGAAATTGTCATCGTAGGTGCATGTCCACTGTGAGAGACATAATCTATAAAAAAAAATCCAGAAATCACAATATATGATTTTTTAACTATTTATTTGTATGATACAGCTGCAAATAAGTATTTGAACACCTGTCTATCAGCTAGAATTCTGACCCTCAAAGACCTGTTAGTCTGCCTTTAAAATGTCCACCTCCACTCCATTTATTATCCTAAATTAGATGCACCTGTTTGAGGTCGTTAGCTGCATAAAGACACCTGTCCACCCCATACAATCAGTAAGAATCCAACTACTAACATGGCCAAGACCAAAGAGCTGTCCAAAGACACTAGAGACAAAATTGTACACCTCCACAAGGCTGGAAAGGGCTACGGGGAAATTGCCAAGCAGCTTGGTGAAAAAAGGTCCACTGTTGGAGCAATCATTAGAAAATGGAAGAAGCTAAACATGACTGTCAATCTCCCTCGGACTGGGGCTCCATGCAAGATCTCACCTCGTGGGGTCTCAATGATCCTAAGAAAGGTGAGAAATCAGCCCAGAACTACACGGGAGGAGCTGGTCAATGACCTGAAAAGAGCTGGGACCACCGTTTCCAAGGTTACTGTTGGTAATACACTAAGACGTCATGGTTTGAAATCATGCATGGCACGGAAGGTTCCCCTGCTTAAACCAGCACATGTCAAGGCCCGTCTTAAGTTTGCCAATGACCATTTGGATGATCCAGAGGAGTCATGGGAGAAAGTCATGTGGTCAGATGAGACCAAAATAGAACTTTCTGGTCATAATTCCACTAAACGTGTTTGGAGGAAGAAGAATGATGAGTACCAACCCAAGAACACCATCCCTACTGTGAAGCATGGGGGTGGTAGCATCATGCTTTGGGGGTGTTTTTCTGCACATGGGACAGGGCGACTGCACTGTATTAAGGAGAGGATGACCGGGGCCATGTATTGCGAGATTTTGGGGAACAACCTCCTTCCCTCAGTTAGAGCATTGAAGATGGGTCGAGGCTGGGTCTTCCAACATGACAATGACCCGAAGCACACAGCCAGGATAACCAAGGAGTGGCTCTGTAAGAAGCATATCAAGGTTCTGGCGTGGCCTAGCCAGTCTCCAGACCTAAACCCAATAGAGAATCTTTGGAGGGAGCTCAAACTCCGTGTTTCTCAGCGACAGCCCAGAAACCTGACTGATCTAGAGAAGATCTGTGTGGAGGAGTGGGCCAAAATCCCTCCTGCAGTGTGTGCAAACCTGGTGAAAAACTACAGGAAACGTTTGACCTCTGTAATTGCAAACAAAGGCTACTGTACCAAATATTAACATTGATTTTCTCAGGTGTTCAAATACTTATTTGCAGCTGTATCATACAAATAAATAGTTAAAAAATCATACATTGTGATTTCTGGATTTTTTTTTTTTAGATTATGTCTCTCACAGTGGACATGCACCTACGATGACAATTTCAGACGCCTCCATGATTTCTAAGTGGGAGAACTTGCAAAATAGCAGGGTGTTCAAATACTTATTTTCCTCACTGTATAAGAATTAATAAATACGTAAATATGTATGTATATAACAGAGTACACACACACACACACACAAAAAAAGAAATAAAAAATTCTCTAAAATCACTAAAATCATTAAGTTTATTTAATAATTTTAAGGCAACGGGTTTATTCACTTTTTAAAGTTAAGTCAGCTGATCACTTTTTACACTGAAGACTGGAGTAATGATGCTGAAAATTCAGCTTTGATCACAGGAATAAATTACACTTTACTATATATTCACATAGAAAACAGCTGATTTAAAATGTAAAAATATTTCACAATTTTTAATGTATTTTCGATGTATTCGATCAAATAAATGCAGCTTTGGTGAGCAGAAGAGACTAAAAATAAAAATAAAAAATATTTTATATTTTTATATAAATATTTAATATTTATTAAATAATATTTAGAATATTTAGAATATTTTTTGAACTGTAGTATTTCACTGAATTCAAGACCCTTATACAAACTCTTCTGATTGAACCCATTCAGGAAACTTTAGCGAATTCCTTTACAAATGACCTCTGAACCCAAACGCATGTATGATGTCACTGCAGAGAAATGAAGGGGAGAATGGGTGAACTCTGTAACACACTCCTCAGACCGGCTGAACGCAGGATTTTATCCTCATAAAATATATCGTTTCAAAATAACAGAAAAGCAAAGACATTAATAATGTGACGCATCACTGGAGATAATCCCTATAAATATCGAGAATCCTGCAGGACTGTCATAAATCCCGGCAGTGTTTGAACAGGGAGACAGCAGGTTAAGGAGAAGCTCATTCTCCCGCTAACATGGAGAAATGACCTGAAACACACACTTCACGCAAACACACACTGGTCTCGTTCTTCAGATTGAATGTGTTAATGCACCAGGACTCAAGGGGGCGATAGAGTTTCCTTCAAGTGTTTTCTACGTCATTAAACTCAAGGAGTTTTGATATTAATATTCCTCACCTCGACTCTGCACACTTGCAGTCTCCTGAGCCTGACTGATCACTCACACACTGAACTCCACGAGGACGGGAACATCAGAAATGATCATGCTGTGTTAAAACATGTTTTTTAAAATATATTGTACATTTATTTACAAATATCCTACATGTACATACATTTGTCATAACATATACTGTACATTCTGACTAAATAGATTTAAAGTATATATATATTCAAAATAAAAAAATTATATACTATATACACAATATATATACTTTTTAATTTTTAATAAAAATTTAATTAAAGAAATTGTAATATGTTTATTACATATGCAATATTTATATACAGTATATATATTATAAATTATAATACATTATAAATGTTAAATATTAAATGTAATTTAAAAAAAAAATGTATAAAAAAACTATTTGATTACACAATTTAAAATTCCATGACAGTGTATGTATATATATATGAAAGAGAGTGTGAGTGAGTGTGTGTGTGTGTGTGCGTGCATGTGTGTGTGTATGAAAGAGTGCTGATTTGTACAAACAGGTGTGAGTTTGTCTGGGCTGGAACCACATTGGTTTATGCAGGTGCAAATTTTCCATCGTTAACACACACACACACACACACACACACACACACACACACACTAACCCGACCCCTAAACCCATCACACACACACACACACACACACACACACAAACCCTAACCTCTAACACACCCACTAACCCGACCCCTAAACCATCACACACACACACACACACACAAACCCTAACCTCTAACACACCCACTAACCCGACCCCTAAACCATCACACACACACACACACACAAACTCTAACCTCTAACACACCCACTAACCCGACCCCTAAACCATCACACACACACACACACACAAACCCTAACCTCTAACACACCCACTAACCCGACCCCTAAACCATCACACACACACACACACACAAACCCTAACCTCTAACACACCCACTAACCCGACCCCTAAACCATCACACACACACACACACACACACACAAACCCTAACCTCTAACACACCCACTAACCCGACCCCTAAACCATCACACACAAAAAAACAAACAAAAACAAACTCATTTAGGTCTAAACCTCCTCAAATCCACCAAATCCCAAAGCAAACTTCCAAACATCCCGGATGACCCTCTCTCTCTCTCGCTCTCTCTCTCCTTCAGCTCCAGGTGTGTATCGCCCGATAAGGGTTTGATAAGGCAGATCTGTAACAGTATTTCTGCTGACCCGTCTCACACACACACACACACACACACACACACACACACACACACACACACACACACACGGCCTTGAGCTTCAGTCCCAGAGAAGGGAGGAACATCTCTCCCTCTCTTCTTCAAACTCATTCCTTCTTTCCGTCTCCCTCTCTTCGTCAGACACACACACTCCCTAAATTTCTCCCGCAGCTGCCGCGACCTTGGATGTAAATAATTATTGAAGAAATGAAAGACGGAACAGGCAGAAAAGCTGAAACATTCAGGCCTCGTTCAGCTTCAGATCAAACGCTTCACACTCGCAAACACTAAACAACACTTGTGCATAAATATACAACTCAGATGTGTGTGTGTGTGTGTGTGAAATCACTTGAACACGATGTGTGTGTGTATGACATCACTTGAACACGATGTGTATGAAATCACTTGAACACGATGTGTGTGTGTATGACATCACTTGAACACGATGTGTGTGTGTATGACATCACTTGAACACGACGTGTGTGTGTATGAAATCACTTGAACGTGTGTGTGTGTATGAAATCACTTGAACACGATGTGTGTGTGTATGACATCACTTGAACACGATGTGTGTGTGTATGACATCACTTGAACACAATGTGTGTGTATGAAATCACTTGAACACGATGTGTGTGTGTGTATGACATCACTTGAATGTGTGTGTGTGTGAAATCACTTGAACACGTGTGTGTGTATGACATCACTTGAACACTGTGTGTGTATGAAATCACTTGAACACGATGTGTGTGTGTGTATGACATCACTTGAACGTGTGTGTGTATATGAAATCACTTGAACACGATGTGTGTGTGTATGACATCACTTGAACACGATGTGTGTGTATGACATCACTTGAACACGATGTGTGTGTATGAAATCACTTGAACACGATGTGTGTGTGTGTGTATGACATCACTTGAACGTGTGTGTGTGTATGAAATCACTTGAACACGATGTGTGTGTATGACATCACTTGAACACGATGTGTGTATGAAATCACTTGAACACGATGTGTGTGTGTATGACATCACTTGAACACGATGTGTGTGTGTATGACATCACTTGAACACGATGTGTGTGTATGAAATCACTTGAACACGATGTGTGTGTGTGTATGACATCACTTGAATGTGTGTGTGTGTGAAATCACTTGAACACGTGTGTGTGTATGACATCACTTGAACACGATGTGTGTGTATGAAATCACTTGAACACGATGTGTGTGTGTGTATGACATCACTTGAACGTGTGTGTGTATATGAAATCACTTGAACACGATGTGTGTGTGTATGACATCACTTGAACACGATGTGTGTGTATGACATCACTTGAACACGATGTGTGTGTATGAAATCACTTGAACACGATGTGTGTGTGTGTGTATGACATCACTTGAACGTGTGTGTGTGTATGAAATCACTTGAACACGATGTGTGTGTATGACATCACTTGAACACGATGTGTGTATGAAATCACTTGAACACGATGTGTGTGTGTGTGTGTATGACATCACTTGAACAAGATGTGTGTGTGTATGACCACTTGAACACGATGTGTGTGTGTATGACCAGTTGAACACGATGTGTGTGTGTATGACATCACTTGAACACGATGTATGTGTATGACATCACTTGAACACGATGTGTGTGTGTATGACATCACTTGAACACGATGTGTGTGTGTGTATGACATCACTTGAATGTGTGTGTGTGTGAAATCACTTGAACACGTGTGTGTGTATGACATCACTTGAACACGATGTGTGTGTATGAAATCACTTGAACACGATGTGTGTGTGTGTATGACATCACTTGAACGTGTGTGTGTATATGAAATCACTTGAACACGATGTGTGTGTGTATGACATCACTTGAACACGATGTGTGTGTGTATGACATCACTTGAACACGATGTGTGTGTATGAAATCACTTGAACACGATGTGTGTGTGTGTGTATGACATCACTTGAACGTGTGTGTGTGTATGAAATCACTTGAAC